>NC_141876.1:538222578-538525609 GCF_056163025.1 Triticum urartu
CTAAGTGGGAGTTCTTTAGTAATATGATTAATTGAACTTTAATTTATCATGAACTTAGTCCTGATAGTTTTTGCATATATATATTGTTGTAGATCAATGGCCCGTGCTACCGTTCTCTTGAATTTTAATGCGTTCCTAGGGAAAGCTAAGTTGAAAGATGATGGTAGCAACTACACGGACTGGGTCCGTAACTTGAAGAATATCCTCATTGCTGCATAGAATAATTATGTCCTGGAAGCACCGCTAGGTGCAAGACCCGCTGTAGGAGCAACTCCGGACGTTATGAACGTCTGGCAGACTAAAGCTGATGACTACTCGATAGTTCAGTGTGCCATGCTTTACGGCTTAGAATCGGGACTTCAAAGACATTTTGAACATCATGGACCATATGATATGTTTCATGAGTTGAAGTTAATATGTCGAGCAAATGCCCAAGTTGAGAGATATGAAGTCTCCAACAAGTTCTACAGCTGCAAAATGGAGGAGAACAGTTCTGTCAGTGAACACATCTCAGAATGTCTGGGTACCATAACCACTTGACTCAACTGGGAGTTAATCTTCCTGATGATAGTGTCATTGACAGAGTTCTTCAATCACTACCACCAAGCTATAAAGGCTTCGTGATGAACTATAATATGCAAGGGATGGAAAAGACAATTCCCGAGCTCTTCACGATGCTAAAGGCTGCATAGGTAGAAATAAAGAAGGAGCATTAAGTGTTTATGGTTAACAGGACCACTAGTTTCAAGAAAAAGGGCAAAGGGAAGAAGGGGAACTTCAAGAAGAATAGCAAGCAAGTTGCTGCTCCCGGGAAGAAGCCCACGTCTGGACCTAAACCTGAAACTGAGTGCTTCTACTGCAAAGGGACTGGTCACTGGAAGCGGAACTGCCCCAAGTATTTGGCGGATAAGAAGGATGGCAAAGTGAAAGGTATATTTGATATACATGTTATTTATGTGTACCTTACTAATGCTCGTAGTAGCGCATGGGTATTTGATACTGGTTCTGTTGCTCATATTTGCAACTCGAAACAGGGGCTATGGATTAAACGAAGATTGGCTAAGGACGAGGTGACGATGCGCGTCAGAAATAGTTCCAGGGTTGATGTGATAGCCGTCGGCACGCTACCTCTACATCTACCGTCGGTATTAGTTCTAGACCTGAATAATTGTTATTCGGTGCCAGCGTTGAGCATGAACATTATATCTGGATCTTGTTTGATGCGAGATGGTTATTCATTTAAATCAGAGAATAATGGTTGTTCTATTTATATGAGGAATATCTTTTATGGTCATGCACCCTTGATGAGTGGTCTATTTTTATTGAATCCAGATCGTAGTGATACACATATTCATAATATTGAAGCCAAAATATAGTGCAACTTATTTGTGGCACTGCCGTTTAGGTCATATTGGTGTAAAGCGCATGAAGAAACTCCATGTTGATGGGCTTTTGGAATCACTTGATACTTGCGAACCATGCCTCATGGGCAAGATGACTAAGACTCCGTTCTTTGGAACAATGGAGCGAGTCATACATACTGATGTATGCAGTCCGATGAGTGTTGAGGCTCGCGGCGGGTATCGTTATTTTCTGACCTTCACAGATGATTTGAATAGATATGGGTATATCTACTTAATGAAACATAAGTCTGAAACATTTGAAAAGTTCAAGGAATTTTAGAGTGAAGTGGAAATCATCGTAACAAGAAAATAAAGTTTCTACGATCTGATCGTGCAGGTGAATATTTGAGTTATGAGTTTGGTCTTCATTTGAAACAATGTGGAATAGTTTCGCAACTCACGCCACCTGGAACACCACAGCATAATAGTGTGTCCAAATGTCGTAACCATACTTTATTAGATATGGTGTGATGTATGATGCCTCTTACCGATTTACCACTACTGTTTTGGGGTTATGCTTTAGAGACGGCTGCATTCACATTAAATAGGGCACCATCTAAATCCATTGAGACGACACCATTTGAACTGTGGTTTAGCAAGAAACCTAAGCTGTCGTTTCTTAAAGTTTGGGACTGTGATGCTTATGTGAAGAAGCTTCAACCTGATAAGCTCGAACCCAACTCGGAGAAATGTGTCTTCATAGGATACCCAAAGGAAACTGTTGGGTATACCTTCTATCATAGATCTGAAGGCAAAATATTCTCTAAGAATGGATCCCTTCTAGAGAAAGAGTTTCTCTCGAAAGAAGTGAGTGGGAGGAAAGTAGAACTTGATGAGGTCATTGTACCTTCTCCCAAATTTGAAAGTAGTTCATCACAGAAATCGGTTCTAGTGATGCCTACACCAATTAGTGAGGAAGCTAATGATGATGATCATGAAACTTCAGATCAAGTTACTACCGAACCTCGTAGGTCAACCAGAGTACGGTCCGCACTAGAGTGGTACGGTAATCCTGTTCTGGAAGTCATGTTACTAGACCATGACGAACGTACGAACTATGAGGAAGCGATGATGAGCCCAGATTCCGCGAAATGGCTTGAGGCCATGAAATCTGAGATGGGATCCATGTATGAGAACAAAGTGTGGACTTTGGTTGACTTGCTCGATGATCGGCAAGCCATAGAGAATAAATGGATCTTCAAGAAGAAGACTGACGCTGACGGTAATGTTACTGGCTACAAAGATCGACTTGTTGCGAAAGGTTTTCGACAAGTTCAAGCAGTTGACTACGATGAGACCTTCTCACCCGTCACGATGCTTAAGTATGTCCTAATCATGTTAGCAATTGCCGCATTTTATGATTATGAAATTTGGCAAATGGATGTCAAAACTGCATTCCTTAATGGATTTCTTAAAGAAGAGTTGTATATGATGCAACCAGAAGGTTTTGCCAATCCTAAAGGTGCTAACAAAGTGTGCAAGCTCCAACGATCCATTTATGGACTGGTGCAAGCATCTCTGAGTTGGAATATACGCTTTGATAGTGTGATCAAAGCATATGGTTTTATACAGAATTTTGGAGAAGCCTGTATTTACAAGAAAGTGAGTGGGAGCTCTGTAGCATTTCTAATATTATATGTGGATGACATATTGTTGGTTGAAAATAATACAGAATTTCTGGATAGCATAAAAGGATACTTGAATAAGATTTTTTCAATGAAAGACCTTGGTGAAGCTGCTTATATATTAGGCATCAAGATATATGGAGATAGATCACGGCACTTAATTGGACTTTCACAAAGCACATACCTTGATAAAGTTTTGAAGAAGTTCAAAATGGATCAGTTAAAGAAAGGGTTCTTACCTGTCTTACAAGGTGTGAAGTTTAGTCAGACTCAATGCCCGACCACTGTAGAAGATAGAGAGAAAATGAAAGTCATTCCCTATGCCTCAGCCATAGGTTCTATCATGTATGCAATGTTGTGTACCAGACCTGATGTGTGCCTTGCTATAAGTTTAGCAGGGAGGTACCAAAGTAATCCAGGAGTGGATCACTGGACAGCGGTCAAGAACATCCAGAAATACCTGAAAAGGACTAAGGATGTGTTTCTCGTTTATGAAGGTGACAAAGAGCTTGTCGTAAATGGTTACGTCGATGCAAGCTTTTACACTGATTCGGATGACACAAAGTCGCAAACCGGATACATAATTATATTGAATGGTGGAGTTGTAAGTTGGTGCAGTTCCAAGCAGAGCGTCGTGGCGGGATCTACGTGTGAACCGGAGTACATAGCTGCTTCGAAAGCAGCAAATGAAGGAGTCTGGATGAAGGAGTTCATATCCGATCTAGGTGTAATACCTAGTGCATCGGGTCCAATGAAAATCTGTTGTGACAATACTAGAGCAATTGTCTTGGCGAAGGAATCCCGATTTCACAAGAGAACAAAACACATCAAGAGATGCTTCAATTCCATCCGCGATCAAGTCAAGGAGGGAGACATAGAGATTTTCAAAATACATACGGATCTGAATGTTGTGGCCCCGTTGACTAAGCCTCTCTCACGAGCAAAACATGATCAACACCAATACTCCATGGGTATTAGAATAATTACTATGTAATGTAGATTATTGACTCTAGTGCAAGTGGGAGACTGAAGGAAATATGCCCTAGAGGCAATAATAAAGTTGTTATTTATATTTCCTTATATCATGATACATGTTTATTATTCATGCTAGAATTGTATTAACCGGAATCTTAGTACATGTGTGAATACATAGACAAAATAGAGTGTCCCTAGTATGCTTCTACAAGACTAGCTCGTTAATCAAAGATGGTTAAGTTTCCTTGCCATGGACATGTGTTGTCATTTGATGAATGGGATCACATCATTAGAGAATGATGTGATGGACTAGACCCATCTGTTAGCTTGGCACTATGATCATTTAGTTTATTGCTATTGCTTTCTTCATGACTTATACATGTTCCTATGACTATTAGATTATGCAACTCCCGAATACAGGAGGAACACCTTGTGTGCTATCAAACGTCACAACGTAACTAAGTGATTATAAAGATGCTCTATAGGTGTCTCCGAAGGTGTTTGTTGGGTTGGCATAGATCAAGATTAGGATTTGTCACTCCGTGTATCGGAGAGGTATCTCTGGGCCCTCTCGGTAATGCACATCACTATAAGCCTTGCAAGAAATGTGACTAATGAGTTATTTGCAAGATGATGTATTATGGAACAAGTAAAGAGACTTGCCGGTAACGAGATTGAACTAGGTATGATGATACCGATGATCGAATCTCGAGCAAGTAACATACCGATGACAAAGGGAATAACATATGTTGTTATTGCGGTTTGACTGATAAAGATCTTCGTAGAATTTGTAGGAACCAATATGAGCATCTAGGTTCCTCTATTGGTTATTGACCGAAGATGTTTCTCGGTCATGTCTACATAGTTCTCGAACCCGTAGGGTCTGCACGCTTAACGTTCGATGACGATTTGTATTATGAGTTATGTGATTTTGTGACCGAAGTTTGTTTGGAGTCCCAGATGAGATCACGGACATGATGAGGAGTCTTGAAATGGTCGAAAGATAAATATTCATATATTGGAAGGTTATGTACGAACACTGGAATGGTTCCGAAGAGGTTCGGGGAATTTTCGGAGTACCGGGAGGTTACCGGAACCCCCCGGGAAAGTTATTGGGCCTCATGGGACATAGCGGAGAGGAGGAGACATGCCACAGGAGGTGCCCCCCCCCCCGTAGTAGTCCGAATTGGACAAGGGGTGGGGGCGCGGCCCCCCTCTCCTTCTCCCTCTCCCCCTCTTTCCCCTTTCCCCTCTCCGTTGGAAGGAAAGGGGGGAGCCGACTAGGACTAGGAGTCCTAGTGGGACTCCCCCCACTTGGCGCACCCGTAGGGTAAGGGGGCACCCCAAAGGACATCAATTGTTCTCTTAGCCATGTGCGGTGCCCCCCTCCATAGTTTACTCCTCCGGTCATAACGTCGTAGTGCCTAGGCGAAGCCCTACGCGGATCACATCACCATCACCGTCACCACGCCATCGTGCTAACGGAACTCTCCCTCGACCCTCTGTTGGATCAAGAGTTCGAGGGACGTCATCGAGTTGAACGTGTGCTGAACTCGGAGGTGCCGTACGTTTGGTACTAAGATCGGTTGGATCGTGAAGATGTTCGACTACATCAACCACGTTAACCTAACGCTTCCGCTTTCGGTCTATGAGGGTGGACACACTCTCCCCCTCTCGTTGCTATGCATCTCCTAGATAGATCCTGCGTGATGGTAGGAAAGTTTTTGAAATTGCATGCTATGTTCCCTAACAACTAAACACTTCCGCTTACGGTCTACGAGGGTACGTAGACACACTCTCCCCATCGTTGCAATGCATCTCCATGGATAGATCTTACGTGTGCGCAGAATTTTTTTAGTTTTCCATGCAACGTTTCCTCTCAAACCCTAGTTCATCTCTTGTATCTAATCTTTGTCTCAAAACCTCATATTGGTACCTGTGGGTTGCTAGTAGTGTTGATTACTCCTCGTTGTAGATACTAGTTGGTTTATTTGGTGGAAGATCATATGCTCATATCCTTAATGATATTCAATACCCCTCTCATCTTGAACATGAATATGCTTTGTCAGTAGTTCTGTTTGTTCCTGAGGATGTGGGAGAAGTCTTGTTATAAGTAATTATGTGAATTTGGTATTCGTTCAATATTTTGATGAGATGTATGTTGTCTTTCCTCTAGTGGTGTTATATGAACATCGAGTACATGACACTTCACCATGATTTGGGCCTAGGGGAAGGCATTGGGAAGTAATAAGTAGATGATGGGTTGCTAGAGTGACAGATGCTTAAACCCTAGTTTATGTGTTACTTTGTAAGGGGCTGATTTAGATCCACATGTTTCGTGCTATGGTTAGATTTATCTTAATTCTTCTTTCGTAGTTGCAGATGCTTGTGAGAGGGGTTAATCATAATTAAGTGGGAGGCTTGTCCAAGTAAGTATAGCACCAAGCACCAGTCCACCCACATATCAAATTATCAAAGTAACGAACGTGAATCATATGAGCATGATGAAAACTAACTTGACAATAATTCCCATGTGTCCTCGGGAGCGCTTTGATTTATACAAGAGTTTGTCCAGGCTTGTCCTTTGCTACAAAAAGGATTAGGCCACCTTGTTGCACCTTAGTTACATTTGTTACTTGTTACCCGTTACAAATTATCTTATCACACAACTATCTTTTACCGATAATTTCAGTGCTTGCAGAGAATACCTTTCTAAAAAACACTTGTCATTTCCTTCTGCTCCTCGTTGGGTTCGACACTCTTACTTATCGAAAGGACTACGATAGATCCCCTATACTTGTGGGTCATCAACAGTTGTTGTTGATCAGCTGGTGGCGGGATCCGGCGAGTTGGGTCTAGGCATGGCTGAATCGGGAGCGCCTGATGAGGGTGAAACCCGAGTTGGAGGTAGACTGGTGGCCTTAGAGGAATGCAGCAGAGCGCAGTGCCGGTAGGAGAAGCAGCGACGGCAGGCCACCGGCGCTGAAGAGGTGCACGAGCGGCGGCCTTGGAGGAGCAGCCGAGCTCAAGAATCAGGCGGCGGCCTTGGTGAAGACGAGCTGACAATGGCTTGATTTGGAGTGGTAGATCAAAGGAAACAGTGTTAGAGATAAGATAGGCAAATCAACACGATGAAGAACGAAAAAACAATCAGGGACATGAGATTTTAACATGGAAAAACCCCCTCCAAGATGAAGGGGGGAAACCACGGGCGCCAGCCAGCCAAACTTCACTATATCGGGGGAGGTTAAAAAACGTTGGGGATTTACAACTGATTAACTTATCCCGTGCTACGCTCCGCTTCGGCCCAAGCCTACCAGCGACGGGCCTCGCTCCACTCGCTCGTTAGAAGTTAGCCTTTCTCTTTGTACTTGAATTTGGAGCATAACATGAAAAACTCCACCTTGAGACAAATTCCATCTTGTAGTATGAATGATATCCTCCTCCCTGAACAACAAAGAAAACACCTTCAACGCCAAACAACCACTAGGGCTAATGAATTATACCAACTTGCTCAAACTTAGCAACAAGAACTGGCTTTGTCAACATATCGGCAGGATTATCATGTGTACTAATCTTGCATACCTTCAGTTTGCCTTGCTCAACAATGTCTCAGACATAACAATATTTGACATCAATGTGCTTTGTTCTCTCAAGGAACATCTGATCCTCAGTGAGGTATATGGCACTCTGACTGTCACAAAACAAGTTAATGTAAGAATTATTTCCACAAAGCTCAGCATACAAACCTTTCAGCCAAACTGATTCTTTACATGCTTCTGCAATAGCCATGTATTCTTCTTCAATGGTAGATTGAGAAACTACTGGCCGCAACGTTGCCCTCCAACTCACAGCATAACCACCAATGAACACATAACCTGTAAGGGACTCCTCTTGTCCAAATTGCTGAAAGAAAAATCTGAATCCACATAGCCAGCTAGTCCCTCACCAGTCCTGCTGAATTTCAAACAAGCATTGTAAGTGCCATGAAGGTACCTGAAAATCCACTGAACAACCTAAAACCCTAAACCCTACCGGCGCCGGGCCTCGCTCCGCTCACTCGTCAGAAATTAGCCTTTCTCTTTATACTTGAATTTGGAGCATACCATAAAACAAAACGAATGCAGCAGATCAACACCGTGGAGAACACAGACGAAGAGCAGCAGCTTCAAGCCAATCAAAAGAAACCAAGGAATCCATGTAGAGATTGAGGGAAGACCAAGAAAAAAATTGATCTGATGAGCACGAGTTGCAACGTGCGGTGGAGACCCTAGAAACTTGACCCTGATATCATGTTAGGAATAAGCAACATAATATTATCAAGAGTCTAAAGCCATCATATATACATGTACAGGGGGAGGCCAAAGGCCAGAATGCAAAAGACCAAAGGCCACAATACATATAACTCTAACACGTGGAACATGTTAGAATGTTTAAAATAATGATGCAAGCTCAGTTGGGTTATTTGGTCATTGGCTCGAAATAGTGAAAAGCCGAAAGATTGACATCTCAATAGGAGTCAAAAGATAAAGATAAAGAAAGTAATAGAGAGCCGAAGACAGTCGTTTGATGTAGACATAATGGTTGATAGTATCCGAGCTGAACCGGTCACTATCTATTGAAATCTTTACGCCCCTCGCAGTACTCCACCGTGTAAGTGTGCTAAGGATGCCACATAGGCAAAAAAAATGATGTGGCAAAGCAATTAAAGAGGAGAGAGCATTATGGTGACCCCATGAAGAAACGGTTCCAAGCATGTGAACCTATATAAAATGGCTACCAACCAATGCATGAATGAGTTTTGTTGATAAAGAATTAAATAAAGCAAGCTTGGCTACAATAGCTAAGCACTCATGCATTAGGGACATTAGTTGCTAAGACAATTAATGCACTTAGCACCTCACCTAAGCACCTTTGCATTGGAGAAGGTCTAACCTAAGCACCAATGCAAAGGTGCTTAGATGATATGCTAAGTGCATTAAATACCTTAGCAACTCAACTCCACAATGCATAGGTGCTTAATTTGTTGTTGCTAAGCACACTTTATTTAATGAGCTAACACCTAAAGTCTTTCATCCATTTGTCAAGTTGTTTCATTTAAATGGCTTGCCTAGGTTCACGCGCTTGGCATTGGTTCTTCATGGGATCACCAAAGTGCTCTCTCTCATCATTAATTGTTATGCCATGTCATTTTTTCGCCTATGTGACATGCTTAGCATCTGTCCACCATGGAGCACTGGGAAGGGGGAACAACAGATGCATGAGGTATGGAGCAGATTCATTACAGTTATACATGAATGCAAAGTTGTAAAGTAGTAGTAATAAGTTGTTCTCCACTTCTCCCTCTCTGTTTGGATCTGTGCTGTATCCTTGAAGGCCTATTTGAATTCATTGGTGTCCAACTAAAACCACCAAGCATTCTTGGCAACGAGCAGCCTAGTATGGTATAGACGCCAAATACGTAATTGAATGCCACCTGTGCAGTGTATTTACGTACACACATCTCATACATGATGATGGTGGCAACACGGACAGAGCACTTAACAAGAGATGTCAACTGGTCTTGGGGGGGGGGGGGGGGGGGGGGGGTAACCTTGCAAGTGCAATACTGCATCTCACTGTGCATAGTTTAACTCAGCACTGCCCACTCTCATCATTTGTGCAATGCACGAGCAATAGATCCTCTCTACTGCCCACACCCCCAGGAGACAAGTTAGGCCGAGGCATCTGAGCAGTGAGCTCAAAATGTGCTGTGACCAAGGAACAGAGAGCATGCTTCCAACCTAGGGCCAAGTGCCTGCCGGAAAGGGCAGAGCCACGCCTGATTCCTGGGAGGCAATGGCCACATGCACATGTAGATTCGACGCCTTGCGTGCGTGGGGAAGTGCACGCTCATCAGCATGGGCAGCATGGGTGAGTGAGATGCATATATCCTGCATTGCGTGTATAGGTGTCGTATGCTGTGTTGTAGCTTTGCACTCAGCACTCACAGTTTGCACAACCTAGGACCCCTCGCCCTCTTGCTGAGAGTGCTAAGTCTCTGTAGCTAACTCAGGTTATTGTTTGTTCACTCTGAGTGGGAGTCAGTGCGGCTTGATCCCATGGTGTTTTGGGGATAGGAGACAGGGAAGGGAATGGAGTGTGCAACCGAAGGAGGAGGGAGTAGTCGAGTCCGAGTAGGTGTGGCATTCATGCTCCCCTTCACTGCCTTGGCCCAAATCCACTACTCCAGTCAGTGAAGGCCTTTATGGCGGCGCCGAGGAGCTGGAGTACCTAGCAGCACCGCCACCGGCCGTCCACCCTCTTCTTTAATGGACAAGACAAGGGCCAGGACGGCACCTTCACTGCCCTATTGCCTCAGTTTCATTCAAGGCCGGGGCAACAGTGAGGACGGCACCTTCACGTAGTACTACAGCGTTCATGCATCAATCTCTTGCTGCCACATTTATCACCATTACTATTGATTAATTATACTTAATAACAGTTATAGTACTAGTAGTACTACTACAAGATCTACTTACTTGCTCCAACCCTTGATTAACATACATGCATCGGTCCCTCCCTCCAAATACTAACCCTAGTTGGAATTCCACCCTAGTTTTGGTTTGGTCTACAGCTACTAGGGTTTCCTTTCTACAACCATCATGTCCGCCTAGTGGAGAAGGCTCAGGGTCCGCAGCGGCTTCACAGCGGCGTCGAGCATGCGATGAGCTGCCGCCTGTGGCGTCGCCGGCGCCGGTGCCAACGACTGCATGAACTTGCAGTTGGGGCAGGTGGGGTAGGACTTGCACAGCATCACCAGGAGATGGCAGTTGGTGCATGGCACAGCGATCATGTTGCCACCGGCGGTGTCTCTCTTTGTCGCTGCTGCTTGTGAGAGGGTAGGAGCAGTGGCGCTGGTGTTGCTGTCGTCCACAACGACGACCTGCCTCGTCGGCGTTGTGGACATGTTGAGCTCCAGGCTCACGCCCTGCTCCTTGGGCCTGTTCCAGCTCCTCTTCAAAGTCTTCCTGTTCAGGTAATACATCTTCCCGGACTGCAAAACAGCATTGCATATATAGCACATTAAATCAAATGATGAGGCTATCATGACAACATGAGCATCCATGTTGGATACTCCAATCCATACTTGCATCTTCTAGGCAACCGTGGTACTAGAAAGATTCCTCGTGGGCGTCACAAAATAGTAGGGCAACTATCACAAAGGTGCAGCTTTCTGCATGCACGTTCAAGCCGCATGCATTTTTTGCCACCAATATCCATGTCCATGTGCGACAGACGTGGCGGGGCATACATATGCACCGCGCCATAAATAGCTTTTGTTACACAATTAACTTTACCGGCTCTATATTAACACGTGTCGGCGCCGTAGACATGCTCGATTTTGTTTTAGTTTAGAGAGCTATGGAGAGAAATGACTTGTACCCAAGGTAGAACATACAAGTATATACAACACAGAATACTTAGCTAGCTAGTGATAAAGACAGACAGGGAGGGACTCACTTGGAGGTCGAGGCACTGCTCCCAGTCGAGGGGCAGGGGGTCACTGAGATGGAGCTCCAGGTGCGGGTGCGACGGGGGCTCCTCCCAGGTGTTGTAATGCTTCCTCTTCTTCCGGGAGCTGCCGTCCGACTCGGAAGAAGACGAGCTGATCTGTTTGGTGTTCTTCTCCGAGGCGGGGGCAAAGCCCAGCGCCGGCCACGTTGGCCCCAGCGACAGCTCCGGCTGCATCTCCATCCTCTTGGCTCTCAACTCCTGGTGAAACTTGTGCGCTCTAAAGAATTCAGTGCTCATCGATCTCTGGCTTGGCTGGTGTTGTGATGACACCACCACTCCCTATATATATATGTGTGGAACTCGAGTACTCGACTGAAGTTATAGGAGGTGAGGAGAATTGAGTGAGCGAGCTGCTTCTCTTCTACAGCACGATTGATGGGGTCATGCAGGGGAGGGCGTGGACACTAAAGAAGGGATCTTAAATGGCCTCCATCCAACCCCATTAAGAAGGAGAGGGCAGGCCAGGCCAGGCCAGGCATTGAAGGGTGACAAGTAGAGTGACCTTAAATGACTCAAATCTCTCCACCTCCTCCCCCATTCAAGGCGGCCTCGCTCTACATGCCCGGACTGTACACGCCATAATGCCACACCCAGCCCAGGAGAGCCACCACAAATCTACAAGGCCCGGCCCGGCCCTGATGCCATTGCCTGCCTTGTTAGTAAGTGTAAGGATCACTGGGCTCCAAAGCTAGCTCAGGCCGCAGCAGCTGCAGCAGCTGTAACTGAGGCGTGATGTTGGTTGTGCAACCTCCTGTGTCCAATGGAGAAACCGGTGCGCGTTGGTTGGAACTACAACGGCAGGCCATCTATTGCTGCAACAGCAACAGTGCTCTGCTCAATTTAACAGCACAGGAGTGAGTGATGAGGAGTGGGATAGCTAGCTAGCGTGTGAGCTTGGGTAAGATGGCTGTGAGTTCATGGCGATGGACGCTAGCTAGAGTGAAACCCACAAGGCAAGCACAACTTGCAGAGGCCTCCCTCCTCCCATGTCTTAAAACCTCTCTTGTACTGTCTGACCATCATATCATACTTGTATACCTACACCATTAACTTCGTTGTAATCATGAACTGCTTCTTACGGGTGGGCATTCATGGCTTTCTCCACCACCCCGAACTCTAATTCTCATAAAGAAGAAGCAGGGAGTGAGCGCTGCGCTGATGCATAATAAAGATACAGCCACACAGGCCTCACCACCCAAGCCCCCCATGCAGTAAATAGGCCAAGACATTAGGAAGGAATAATTAAGGCTTATTGGGCATTCACCAGTGCCAACCACTAACAATAAATAAAGGCGCATCTCTATTTGGTTGTCGTAGGCATGAGTCCATTCAAGTTTTTGGTGTTGCATCTTCCGCTATTAATTCGTCCGGACGTCCTGTTGATCTGATGTCGTGTATTCGTCCGGATTCTACAAGGATCTTTGCAAGCACATATATGATTTCATGGTTTTTTCATGCTGTTAGGTGTCAATATCTCCATAAAAAAAATAGCGTCAGCTGTTGTAGATAGACCATGGGAAACAAAGTTAGTACTTTTTTTCTGAAGTTATTAATTTCCTTGTAGGATTGCTGGTTGCTAGTTGTGAAGTTGGATTAATTGGTGGGAAAATATTACATGGAACCCAACATTCAGTGGAAACCGGTGAAAATCACGCGAAAAAAATGTTTTAAAGTTTCAAAAAAATCTCAAAAAACTATGGGATGTTAAGAGGGTGATGTTTTATTGCCATGCGAAATTTCAAGTTCAAAAACATTATGCGATGTGAGCTAGTATAAAAATAACAAAATCAGCATTGAATAGTCTTCTCGGTAGAAATCAGCATTGGTATTTATTGCGTATCTACTGCTTATCCATAAAGAACTAAGAATATGGTACTTAATGCATAAACATCTGCACTGACTAGCCATTTCCATAGTCTTCAGAGTAGAAATACAGGGAAGTATAGAGGTCTGACTGGTTCTACCAATTAAGAATATGGGAAATTGGGAATGCATAAACATCTGCACTGACTAGCCATTTCCATGTGATTTTCTTCCCAGTACAAGGTATCCACAACATTTAGAAGACCTATTTCATACTGGCATATTATCTATATGAAACAAGGAAGATCAAGGCAAGTTGATGATAAGTTGATAAGAATTGGGCTTGACACTCACAAATAAAAGGTGACGTGGATGTTTTGTTTTTCTAATGAATGTACCGTTGAACCCAAAATTACATTAATGTACATCTCCATTGATGTTGTTACTTTGTACTCAATGTACACATCCATCTTTTTTCCCAGGGTCTAACTGGAGGATGAACCGATAGGTTGTACAATAGTCAAGACTCAAGAAGGCACAGGAATAATACTGTCTTCGCAGTTGGCTTGCTGTGCATGGTTATTTTTGTTAGAGTTATAATATAAGTCATGTACCCCTTTGTATTTATCCCGTTGTATAAGGGGTTTCCTGCATATGTTTCACACCTGTACATATATATATATCGGCCTATGGCCTCATGGGAATACACGTTGCATATTCCTAACATGATATTAGAGCCCTAGGTTTTTTTTTCAGCACGCGCAACTCATGCTCCCGGATCCCAAATTCCTGCATCGGCCGTCGCTGTTCCCCTCCCTCCTCGGCCGATTGCTCAACTCAGCTCCCGCCGTGGCCCCGCCAACCCGCTCCGATCTCCTCCCCGGCTTCACTCCGCCGCTCCGTGCTCTGCCAGATCGAGCCGCTCTGCACTCTCCCGATCGGCTGCGGGTCTTCCGCAAGAGGCCCGAGCACTCCCGTCTCATGTCCTATACGCTGGCTGCCGTTTTCTGCCATGGCTCGCGCCGCCTGCCAAGGATCGCGACGCCGGACACCATCTGCCGGCCTCCCGTTTCGTCGCTTCCCGCCGTGGGCTGCCGCCGGCCGCCTCCGGATTCGGTCGCGCCTCACCCGCAGGCAGGAACGCCCTGGTCAACGCGCCGCTTGCTGCGCGTTCGTTCGCCTTCAACAGCCGGGCGATCCAGTTCCACGTACGTGTGTGCGTCCGTGCGTTAGACCGATCGATCGATCGGCCTGCTTGGGCTGCTGGTGGGCTACTCGAGGAGGCCTGCTTCTTTGCTGTGGCTTGATTGTTCTGCTGCCGTTGCTTTCTTCAAAAAAAAGAGAAAAAAAAGAGAAAAAAGAGAGAAAAAAATGATGCTTTCCTCGCGTATGCATCTCACTCGCTGTCCGCCTACTCTTGACGGTGTTCCTTACTTTGATCCCGTCTCGCATATGCATCGTTCCTCGGTGCTTGATGCTCCTTCGTCTATGACGTCCTCCTCTTCGGCGTCTTCTGCAGCCTGTGTTGGTCGCTCTTCTGCGGCTCCTCCTGTTACCTCCGCACATGATGATAGTCGCTCTACATCGACTCCTCTCGCGACTGTCATCGGTGAATGTCGCTCTTGCCCGACACCTCCCGCGACTTTCACCGGTGGTGCTGGTGCATATGACTCCATTGACTGCGCCTTGCACACGCATCTTCCCTTCGCGCTTGGTGCTTGTCTGCATACGGTCTCGTCTTCTCCACCGGTCCTTGTGGATGCTGCTGGTCATTCTACACCGCCACATCTAGCGGCTTCCACAGATGGTGGTGGTCGCTCATCTCCCGGTATTACTGCGTCGACTACTTCAACTATGTACTTCACTCAGGAGGAGATTGCGCGACTTCGCGCCCTGCTGAGTACCTCCGGCTCTCCATTGTCGGGTGCATCTACATCGACCTCTTCAGTTCATCCCCTGACCGAGCAGGAGATTGTGCGACTTCGATGCCTGCTAGCTCCATCTTCTGGTTCTTCATCGACAGGTTCTGCTGGTTCTGCTACTGAGTCTTCTGGCATTGTGAGACCACCTTCTACACAGTCAGTTACATCTTCGTGGATTCTTGATACTGGAGCATCTTTTCATATGACTCATGATTCATCCACTTTGTCTTCCATTCGTGCACTCGATTCTCCTGTTCATGTTCATACTGCTGATGGTACCTCCCTCCCAGTTAATGGTCGAGGCATTCTTAGCACCTCATCTTTTCATGTTCCTGATGTTGCTCATGTTCCTCGACTTATCATGCAGCTTCTTTCTGGTGGTCAGATTGTTGACTCTGGTTGTCGGGTCATTCTAGACTTTGACTCCTGTTCTGTTCTGGACCGTCACACTGGTACTCTCCTTGGTGCTGGCCCTCGGCGCCGTGACTCTCAGGGTCTCTGGGAGCTTGACTGGCTTCACCTTCCCTCTGCTGCTACTGCTGCCAGTCTCTCCACCTCGGTTACCTTGTCTACTAGCTCTTTTCAGCAGTGGCATCATCGCCTTGGTCAATTGTGTGGCTCTCCTCTCCTCTTTAGTTCGACGTGGCCTTCTTGGATCCGTCTCCGGCGGTGTGTCTTTAGACTGTCAGGGTTGCCGTCTTGGCAAACAGATCCAGTTACCTTATCCTCATAGCGAGACTATGTCTCATCGTCCTTTCGACCTTATTCACTCTGATGTTTGGGGTCCAGCTCCCTTTGCCTCGAAGGGAGGTCATCGCTACTATATTATCTTCATAGATGATTTCTCTCGGCACACATGGATATATTTTATGTCTTCTCGTAGTGAGGTCTTATCTATCTATAAGCATTTTGCTGCCATGGTCCACACTCAGTTCTCTATGCCTATTCGTGTGTTCCGTGCTGACTCTGCTGGAGAGTATATCTCCAAGATGTTGCGTGGGGTTCTTGCCGAGCAAGGTACTCTTGCTCAGTTCTCTTGTCCTGGTGCTCATGCTCAGAATGGCGTGGCTGAGCGCAAGCATCGTCACCTTCTTGAGACGGCTCGTGCGTTGATGATCGCCGCCTCTCTTCCACCTCACTTTTGGGCCGAGGCTGTTTCCACTTCCACCTATCTCATCAACCTTCAGCCTTCCACTGCTTTGCAGGGTGGCGTTCCTTTCGAGCGTCTCTTTGATCGTTCTCCTGATTACTCGACGCTTCGTTTGTTTGGTTGTGTTTGCTATGTTCTTCTAGCCCCTCGTGAACGCACCAAACTTTCCGCTCAGTCTGTTGAGTGTGTCTTCTTAGGCTATAGTGATGAGCATAAGGGCTATCGTTGTTGGGATCCTATTGGTCATCGGATGCGTATTTCTCGGGATGTAACTTTTGATGAGTCTCATCCTTTCTACCCGCGTCGATCTTCCTCAACCTTTTTAGTGGAGGATATCTCTTTCCTCACTTTTCCTGACACACCTCCCTCTGTGCCCAGTATTCCTATTCCTCGTCCTGCTGTTGCAGATCCGACGCCATCCTCTCCTACAGATTCTTCTCCACCTTCATCACTGACACATTTCCCATCTCCACCTTCATCACCGATACCTTCCCCTTCTCCACCTTCGTCATCGCTACATTCCCCGTCTCCACCTCCAGTGATTCCACCTCTTCCCTCCTTTCCTTTTCATTATACTCGCCGTCCACGTGTTCTGGATAAATCCACTGACGTGCCATCTACTTCTGGTGCGCCGTCCTCCTCATCCCAGCCGCCTTATGGTCTTCGGGCTCGGCCTCGCCCTCCCCCTGACCGCTATTATCCTAGTCGATATGCTCTTTCGGCTATACTCGAGCCTACATCTTATCGCGATGCTCTTGTTCATCCTGAATGGCAGTTTGCGATGGCAGAGGAGCTTGCTGCCCTTGAGCGCACCGGCACATGGGATCTTGTTTCTCTTCCTCCCGGTGTTCGTCCCATCACTTGTAAGTGGGTCTACAAGGTTAAGACTCGCTCTGATGGTTCTCTTGAGCGTTACAAGGCTCGTCTTGTGGCTCGTGGTTTTCAGCAGGAGCATGGTCATGATTACGATGAGACATTTGCTCCTGTGACCCATATGACCACTATCCGCACACTTCTCGTTGTGGCCTCTACTCGTCATTGGTCTGTTTCTCAGCTTGATGTTAAGAATGCCTTTCTTAATGGTGAGCTGCGTGAGGAGGTATACATGCAGCCCCCACCTGGGTATTCTGTTCCTGATGGCATGGTCTGTCGTCTTCGTCGCTCTCTCTATGGCCTTAAGCAAGCCCCTCGCGCCTGGTTTGAGCGTTTTGCCTCTGTGGTGATTGTCGCTGGTTTTTCAGCGAGTGATCATGATCCAGCGTTGTTTCTCCACATTTCCACTCATGGTCGGATTCTTCTTCTTCTCTATGTTGATGACATGATCATCACTGGCGACGACCCTGAGTATATTGCCTTTGTAAAGGCTCGTCTTAGTGAGTAGTTTCTTATGTCTGATCTTGGACCTCTTCGCTACTTTCTTGGGATTGAAGTCTCTTCTACCTCTGATGGCTTTTTTATATCCCAGGAAAAGTATATCCAGGATCTTCTTGCTCCTGCTGCTCTTACTGACGAGCGCATTGTTGAGACTCCTATGGAGCTCAATCTTCACCTCCGTGCTACTGATGGTGATCCTCTCCTTGACCCGACGCGTTATCGTCATCTTGTTGGCAGTCTTGTCTATCTAGCTATCACTCGTCCGGACATCTCTTATCCGGTTCATATTCTGAGTCAGTTCATCTCTGCTCCCACATCGGTTCACTATAGTCATCTCCTTCGTGTTCTTCGATATCTTCGGGCCACGATCTCTCACCGTCTATTCTTTCCTCGCTCCAGTTCTTTACAGCTTCAGGCCTATTCGGATGCTATGTGGGCTAGTGATCCCTCAGATCACCGTTCACTTTCTGCTTACTGTGTTTTTCTTAGTGGTTCTCTCATTGCCTGGAAGACGAAGAAACAGATTGCAGTTTCCCGTTCGAGTGCCGAGGCTGAGTTGCGAGCCATGGCTCTTTTGACGGCAGAGGTGACTTGGTTACGGTGGTTACTTCAGGATTTTGGTGTTTCTGTCACTACACCGACTCTGCTCTTATCTGACAGTACAGGTGCTATTAGCATTGCGCGTGATCCTGTGAAGCATGAGCTCACCAAGCATATTGGTGTTGATGCTTTCTATGTGCGCGCTGGTGTGCAGGATCAGGTTATTGCTCTTCAGTATGTGCCTTCTGAGTTACAGTTGGCGGATTTCCTGACGAAGGCCCAGACTAGAGCACAACATGGCTTTTATCTCTCCAAACTCAGTGTTGTTCATCCACCATGAGTTTGAGGGGGGGTGTTAGAGTTATAATATAAGTCATGTACCCCTTTGTATTTATCCCGTTGTATAAGGGGTTTCCTGCATATGTTTCACACCTGTACATGTATATATATCGGCCCATGGCCTCATGGGAATACAAGTTGCATATTCCTAACAATTTTCATCTTAATCTCGAGCCTGAGGTGGCAATGAATAAGCTCTGCAACATAAAAATCACTGAAGGTATGTCGAGAGATCATATAAACGGTTGCCCGATTAATTATCTGTGACTCCCATTGAATGGATAATTACTACACTTAGTTTATGGTGACTTTCTTTTTTGCGAATTTAGTTGGAATCATTAGTGTTACTCATTCTTTTAAGGACCCGCGATTGATGATATTTCGTACTGTATTTTTTGTTTACGAATTGTGGAGAAGGAGTTTCTTGACATCTCGTGATACCATTCTTTTTTACCTGAATATTAGACATGGCAAATTATGTTTGCCGAGGATGGCAAGTTTACTTAATGAGCATAGCAAACTCGTCTCAGTTTATTTTTTGTTAGGAAATTGCCGTAGTTGCAAACTAAATTTGCCATTCTCTTGCCAATATAAGTTGCCATCAAAAACATTCAATTTGCCATGATGATGTCTGATTTTGAGTTATTTACTCAAAACCACAATAGTGGGGCTAAGATAACAATTTGGTACCACATTTGAGCCCGAGCACAAAAACCCATCAACTCCGCGCCTAACCAATAAGGCAGAGCACTCATCGACAGATAAGATCATGATAAGAGCGAAACTGACAGGTTGGCCCACGTGCCAGGCTGACGTGGCAAAGACCAAACAACAAATAAAACTTGGACCAGCTTAGGTAGCAGAAAAGATGTGGGTCCTACATGTCAATGACTCAATGTGAATCACCAACTCATCTCTCTTCCTATATGGAGCAATTCATCAAACAGTTTGTAAGCGCCGGCCGCGAGCACAAATGGAGAGCAGCACGTAGAGGCGAGCAACAGTAGCACGCAGACCATCCCCATCCTGACCTTCGACAACACCATCGGACCACGACCAACACCCCCGACGATGCCCGACCAGCAGCTCTCTCGGGCGAGCATTGTCACCCTCGTCGTCGTAGGTGCAGGATTCGTCTATGACCACCTCGCCTTTAATGTCCCTCCTTGGTCTGAATCGAGGCGAGCAGCGCGCCGCTGCGCACGTGCCTGGTCAAGCCTGCGGTGGCGGACAGGGGTGGCTGCAAGTGTGCGTGTGTGCCACGGCTAGGGGCGGTTGTAGGCGTGCGTGGGTGCAACCGAGGTCAGCCATGGCCAACGAGAGCGGAACGAGCTTGTATTGGGGAGATTTTTGGCCACAACATGGGAAAGAAGAAAGGAGAAAAGGACTAGTCAACCTGTCCATGTGGATTTTTTGCCACATTAGCCTGACAGGTGGGCCCAAGAGGTTAGAACGACTGTTTTCACGAGCTTATGAGACCATTAGTGCTCTGTGTTATTGGTTAGGCATAGGGTTGTTGGCTTCTTGTGCCCTGGGTCAAACGTGATACCAAATTGTTACTCTAGCCCCTATGATGGTTTTGGGTAAATAACTCCTGATCTTTAGCTTTGTGTGTGCGTGGGGTGGGGGGTCAGTTGTTTGGTTGTCTTAAGTTCTTGCAATGATCACATGAGCTTTATCATAGTTCTTGAATATTTGTAAGGGCAGTCTCCAACACTGACCCTTAAACCACATACATCCGTCCAGACCACGAAAGTCCTCCAATGCGGGACTTTATTAGTCTGCAGCGCGGTTTGGACGTACTTTGTCCCGCAAACTAGAGAAAACATGGGGGCAGGGCTTTGTGGGCTTCCGGACAACACCCGTGCCCACTTCTGACCACACTGGCCCACCAAAACCCCCTCCTCCCTCGCCCATGCGCGTTCCCGTCCGGCGCTAGCTGCTCGCATTCATGTCATTGTAGAATGCGCTGCCCCACATTAAAGATGGCTCAGGGCGGGCGTGACCTCTCACTGCCTCCGCCATTGAAGCAGCGTGCCGGCCGAAGGCGCCGCCCGCTGTATGCCCGGCTGAACACGCCTCCTCGTCTCCATCAAACTCGCGTGGAAGCCGAGAAACCTACTTTGGCCACACGTTCGTTCATGAGCGGGCCGGCATTAAACACAACACCGGGCAAGCTCCTCCCGTCCGCCAGCTATTTAAAGGAGGCTAGACGCGGGGAAGAATCGCACTACTCTGCTGCTCCCCATCTTCTCCTTCCACCATTTTCTTCACCTTTTGATGGCATCCGACAAGCAGGAAGAGCAGTTCTCCGGCATAAAAGCCGGCTGGGTGGCCCGCCAGATACAAGCGAGGCATCTCACTGCTCCACCTCCATCGCCTAGCCTGACGTAGCAAGTTGCCGCTCCAAGCCAGCGCGCGACGCCGTGTCGTACCGCCCCTCCCATGCCTGCGGCCGCGGCATTCGACGTCAATGCGCGCATAACCGCGCCTTGTCGGCAGAGAAAGAAGTCGGCTGCACGGACATCGACAAGGTGGCGGCTAGCACGTCCGCGTTCGCCGCCATCATCGACGAGAAGTAGAACACGGGAGGCCGCCGTGGCTTGGGTCCCATGAAGGCCATCGCCGAGGCGACGCCGACGTACACAGTCTGTGTCTTGCTCGGTCATAGGCCACGGTGGTCCCCTTACCCAAAAACCAACTTTCATCCGTGCAGTGTAGGGACTCTCCCCCTCCGGCTGAAGCATCAGCCGGCGGTTCAACTCCGACGAGCGGTGGGGAAGCGAGCCGCCCTTTACACTGAAGCATATACCTCTCAGTCTCACGGCTGCCGGACATGGGGACGACAATGGAGATCCACCATGGCCGGCAGTAGAGTAGTGAAGGGTATCCATGTCGTCGGAATGGATATCCGCCGGCGCCGGCCGTAGACTAGTTTTATCTTAGTCTGCTATCGCTTTTAGTTAAAAATATGTCCAAATGTAAACTTTTTCGTCCGGTGTGTATGAAATCATGTTTATATAAAATCCGTCATGTTTACATGAAATTCAGCCGTGTTTGCATGAATTTCATCCAGTTTGTTCAAAAAGAGTTTAAAATGTATACGGACAGCGTTGGATGACAGTTTTCCACATTCATATCCGTGGATTGATCCCCAGATATGGAAGGAAATTTATGGGTCGCCATTGGAGATGCTCTAAACACCACAGTCTTTCACTACTAGGGAAAACCTTATACACAGCATCTTAGCAGTAGCGCTGGACAAAATCATGTGCTACTGCTACTTAGTAGCAGCGCGTATAAATAAACCACGCTACTACTATAACTTTAGCAGTAGCGCGTACTAGCAAAAAAACGTTGATGCTATGTTTGAACTGGGCGCACATGGCTAGCCCAACCACTACTAGGAAAAGGCCTACTAATGGCGCACCTAATTTGGCCATTAATGGTGCATTAGTGGTGCGCCATTAGTGCCACGCCATTAGTATATTTTACTAATGGCGCACCACTGGTGCGCCATTAGTATCTGGTATACTAATGGCGGACCTCAGATGCGCCATTAGTATATACAACAGTGCGCCATTAGTATGCCTCCCAGGGGGCCATGTATACCCAGGTGCTTTGGCATACTAATGGCGCACAACAACAAGATGCGCCATTAGTAACTTCGGCATACTAATGGCGCACTGTTTAATGATGCGCCATTAGTATCCTTTGGCATACTAATGGTGCACTGTGATGTGATGCGCCATTAGTATGAATATTAGGTTTTTTTATTTTTTTTATTTTCTGTTTTTTGCACAGGTTACAAAATGTATAATTGGACAAAATATAGACAGCACACATCAACAACAGATTCATCGAATACAATAGAAGATTAGTCTCTGAATACAATTCATCATATTAGTCTCCGAATACAATTCATCATATTAGTCTCCGAATTGAAAAGACCGAACAAAGATAGAACATTATATTACAAGTCTCGAGACCGCGAGTAGCGAGTTTGTCTTGACATTACAAGTCGATATCGATCATCTAAACTACCATCACATAGAAGAGAGCTGCGGTCATCACGATGAAACTCGTCTTCATCCGGTTCCTCCAACGCTCCCTCCCCTCTCCCGCTAGATAGCGGGCGTATCTAGATTCGGCCTCGGCCCTAGTGGTGTACCCTTTGTAACTGTTACCGCTGAATCGGTGAACCTGTCTCCGACACTCCTCCCAGTCGTCGTAGACTCCGGGAACCTTACCCTTGTACACGACATACGACGGCATCGCTATGCACTAGCCAAACGAAACGTTAGTACCAATTCACAGACAATACATAAGCAATATATAAGTATGCAACAGAACGATTGGAAGAGAAAAGCAAGACATTAATAGCATCGATTACATCTAAGTTGAACGACTCTCGAAACCAAAGAGACATACTACAAGTTCATTAAAGTTTAATTACAACATGAGCCAATCGATGTTTCAGAACTAGACACAGCATCACTGCTTTCGACTCGACTCAAGGGACCGGAGCGTGGATGAAGCCGCCGTCTATCGTGGGAGTCATGAAATAACGGGCGTTGTCAGCCTGCATTTGTAGCATTGTGTCGATGTCACTGTTGGACGGTTGATTTCTGAGGTAGAACTGCCCCGAGGTACGAAGGACATTTTGATGGATGATTTCCGCAAACTCCGACTGGATGCGAAAGAATTCTTGTCTGATGTCCGCGTCCTGGATTGCCGACACGCTCGCGGCCCAATCTCTAAGTTTACTCGGTAGCAGAAGTTGATGATGGTCCTGTACGATCGCCCGCATGTGATGGATGGCGTAGTAGGCACCCTTCTGACCGCCAGGCGGCTGCTTGACGCAGTAGAACGTCGTATTGTGGGAGAACACGTGCTTGCCGTACTTACGAATAGGCCTGGTGAAGGTGCCTCTAGATTTTGCGTAGCCGGGGAGAACATCATCAAGAACCTTCTTGACATTTGTGTAGTCTACGTTCGACTGACGGTCCGGGTCGAAATACGTGGCCATGGAATATTTGGGGCTTAGGAGGATGAGCGTGCAATGTGTGTCACTGCAGAAAACACGGAATGTTAAAAGAAAAATGATCGAAATCTAAGAATTCATATGTTACGGGGCGGTTGAGGGGAGGACTTACTCGGGAAAGTATGGCACGAGGAAGTTATCCTTATCTTGGTTTGCCAGAATGACGCCTTCGAGGTAAGAACTCGCGACTTGCCGGTCCCCAGCGCTGCCCAAGATCTTGGCACACATGTAGAAGGGGTCGACTATCACGATGTCCGGGGTCTTGTCGCGAATGATCCGCATCTCCATACTCAGCGAAAATAGCCGAACGAAGGTGTAGTGCAGCGGATGAAGGTTCAACATAGCATGGATGTCATCAAACCGCAGGACGATCGTACCCCTGATGGAGTTATCCACAAAGCCCTTGCCCTCTGGCACCTTGGCCGCGAACTGGGTATGCCACATCCTTCTCTCTGAGACGCCGCTTCTCCAAAGAAAGAACACTGTCATGCAGACTCCGCATTGCACCGGTTGCAGCATCGAGCATATTTCTCGGTAGCATCGGCCTACCCGCCATATGCAGCCTCCTCATTAAATCCTCAGGTGAAGGTGGCCCGTCCTGAGCACGGATCGTACTCGGTGCCGGCTGGCCCGCACCCTTGTTAGTCTTTCTTTTGCGTGCCTTCTTCTTCTCCTGTAATGGGACCAAGTTCTGCTCACAGACCGCCTTCTTGAGTGTGTTGGGGCTGATAATATTTCGCACCTCGCCTATCTGAGGCTCGGTGAAGTCGGCAGCTGGAGGCGTCTCCTGAGAGCTGAATGGCAGACGACGACTGTTGCAACTTGGCTTCTCCGCGGTACCAGCTAGATCGCGCACGTCTTTTGTTGGGTTGGGTTCTTGAGAAGGAGGCCCCATGAAGTCGCCACCGTACCCATGATCGGCAAAGTACTGATCGATGTTGCCAAATGTATCGTCGTCATCGTCGTTCTGATCCTGTGCCATATGCATGTTTGGATCCAGTGGCATAGGGATGTCCGGCACCGTTGCGGTGGTCTTGCCAAGGGGCCGACTTGGCGCCGGCACGACTAGAGGTGTTGTCTTTGGGGTGGTGTCCCCCGCCCCCAAACGAATCTGGCTCTTCGGCCAAAGCAGGGGCCAGCTCAGGCAGGCGCTGAGGGTCATCACGTCATCATCGTCGGCCCCGACGGGTCGAATCGGAGGTAACAACTCGTCGCAGCCTGGCAGCACCCGAACCAGTTGAACCCTAAAAAAGTTGGGTGGCATCTGGGTACCGTGGAACAAGGGGTTGCCCGGTTGAACGATTTTGCCCTTGGCGACATTGACCAACTCGTTGTTCACGAAGTGCAGGAGAGTGCACAGAACGTCGGCGACGCCCTGCGAAAACATGTAGGGCGTCAGGGATGCCCAGTCAAAGGCAAGGAGATGAAGTCCTCGGCTGATAGAGGCTTAATTAGTTACCATGATGATGGCGTCGAGCTCGGCTAATGTTGAGGCACCGCCAACGGCGGGCGTGCAGTTGACGGAGGGGCCGCTTGCTGCAGAGGTGGCGGCCGGCGTACACCCGGGTGCATTAAGCTCCTGTGCCGGCGTTGGAGACACCAATGCCGCCTCCGCCGGAGACACCAATGGCCCCGCCATCGCGTTCTGCGAGTTGCTGGCCGTGAAGCTAGGAATCGGGGGCGGCCCCTGTTGGCCACCCGCAATCCACGCACTCAACCCCTCGATCAAGGTAGGCACAATGGTGGTGATCGTCGCTCCGAGTTGTTGTTGCACTTGCTCTTGGACAATCTCCGGAATCCGCGCCACCTGTGCCTTGAGTTCTTGAACCTCGCGCGCCTGGCTTTCCGAGCTGGTCTTTTTCTCCTTTCGCCCACCAGTGTTATAGTATGACGACCATTTTGTCGACAAGCCTTTGCCGGCCACACGACCAGTTGACGTCGGCTTACTAAGCTTATCCTTGTTCTTCATTACATTCAACGCCCTATTTAGAGTGGTGTCCCAAGGGTTGCTCTTAGTCGACCCCGCGCTACTGCTTTCAGTCGCCTGCGGAAGGAATGTGAACCATTTAGAAATTTGGCTTCATTAATTAGAATGCAACCATATGGAGCTAATTATGCGGGGGTGTATTCCTTACCAGAACCAGCTCAAACGCCCTGGTCTTCGGATCCGTGGTAAGCTCCTTTGTTTTCGGGTCCTTCTTGTACCGGGCCCTGACAAAGTTCCTGGTCTGCTTGTCACCGTATTTATCGAAGAGGGGCGGTAGGCCTTGCTCGACACGGTCCGCCTCCTCCTTGTCCCATATAGGCTCCGCCACTCTGTAACCGCCGGGACCGAGTGTGTGTTCCCCTAAGTTCAGCTCCCGCATTTCTTTCCCCCACTGACTTGATTCGGAGTTTGCGGTGCTCGAGCAATTGATCTTGAAGTCATTGTAGTCATCTTCGGTGATCGAAGGATTTTTCTCCTTGATCTTCTCATAACTCTCACCTTTCTCGATCATTCTCTTCACATTGCTTTTCCAAGTAGACAGGGCCTTGCTCATCTTCGTGAGGGCGGAATTGTTCACTTTATTACCTTTGAGGCTTGTGTTTTCAAATTCAGCAGGGAACTTGTATCGTTCTTGCAGCTTCGTGAAAAGGAGGTTGCGCAAATTCCCTCAGTCAGGATGCCTCAGGTTCTCGGTGTTGATCGAGACGGTGCTCCGGAGAATGCACCCGAGCTGAAGCGAGTACCCCTTGACTACGTTCGGGCGCCGTTGGATTCCCGTCGGAGTCCACTTCAGTAACTTCGTCCTTGAGGGTGCGGAGCACGGTCGGGTGCCGGTCCTTCCGTTGCCTCTTCGGTTGGCTGCCATCTGTGTGTGCGCCGCCATCATCAGTGGGGTCATCCTCGGCGGCACCATCAGTGGTCTCAGGATCGGTGGGGAAGGCGGCGTCCTCATACAAGTGAGGTTGTTCCTCCATCTCCTGGGACAGCTCCTAGAATGCCTTGCCGCCCGAACCCCCGGCCTCATCATTGTTGGCCATGTTTCTCTCTAAATAGGAACAAAGTTTGGTCAAAAAGTTTGTTATTGTCAAGGAACAAGATCATGGTCTCATCATTTAGGGTTTGTCGACACCGAGGCATCCTAAAAGCTAAGGTTTTATCATTGAGGGTTTTTTGACGCCGAGGCACCCTAAAAGCCTAAGCTTTCATCATTTCGGTTTTTATCGACACCGAGGCACCCTAAAAGCCAAGGTTGTATAATTAATGGTTTGTCGACACCCATGCATTAGTCACAAGTACCCCGTATGTCCTATTTTTAGCAAAGTCATGCTAAAATTCACGGAAAATTTCAGCATGACCTTTGCTGAAAATAGGACATATGGAGTACCCGAATTTGCCGGAACGGAAGTTAATCGACATTCCAGCAAACTCAAGGGCCCCTCGGGTGGACAAGGCAAAAAAGGCCTCCATCACAACATGGAAAATACATTGGCATGTGAAGAGGTGAAACAATATATGCATCTCCAAGCAGTATCATTCAACATTTTGGACAAACCACTACAAGCAATACTGGATCAGATACAAGAAGAATGTGAGAAAATACAGACAAATACTAACAGATTGAGGTGTTTAACTTGTGGTGCTCTCTGTGCTATTAACATTTCAAGTCAAAACCTTTTCTTGTTAGTAAGTGTTTCTTGAGCATATGTATGTAGTAAGTGTTTCTGCTCTTAGTGTTTCAGAACACATATTTTAGCTACCTAGTACCAGTGCTATTACCCAGCAGTTAATTAGCTTTTGCTTTTGCTTTTCAGTGCCAAATTCTAGCTAGTACCAACAAATTAACATCTAGCAGCAATCATTTTCAAATATATATACACTGGACATTTTAATATTAACCTAAGGAAAAATGAATAGTTAGGTTAATTACCCACTATTAGTTATTCAGTCTGATGCTTTGTTCTACACTTTGATGCAAATTAGTATATAGAAGAAGCTATTTATTAGCAGTACCATATATAAAAGACATTCCGTCTGATGCTATTTACTAGAAGTAGTAGCAGTTTTTTTTCTTCTTCATTAACTGTACTAGCAGTTTTTTTCTTCTTCATTAACTGTATTAGCTATTTACTAGCAGTACTAGCACTTGGATCATATGCTAATGCTACATTGATACATCATCATGCTGGGTAATATTAAACCCAAGCAACTTTATAATCAACCCAAGATACGTCAACTACTGCACTGTCCTACCTAATAAAAACAGTCATGCCAGCATATAGTATATAAATCTGAATTTGTGTTTATAAGAAGAGTGCCCATTGCAATGTAAACCTGAGAACACAACTCACCTCAAGTGCAGGATATAGCAGACACCTACTTCTTCAGTCAAGTGCAGTAAAAGACCGTTTGTAGAACCTGTTTAGTCAGAATTGAACATTAGAATCCATACTATGCTCTACTATGCTTGTAAAGGAACACTATGCTTGTAATGGATGTAGTTGAAGCAGGTTGGGTTGCTGGACTTTGTTGTGCTTGGAGAAGGTGCATTGCGTACCGAGAGCTAAACATACGAGCACATCTCGGATTTGTTCTCAGAACATGGAAATGGAAAATGCAGGTTGACATTTCATCTAGTAGTGAGAAAGCAGAAGAATAAAGGCATTGGGAAAACTAGGTGCACTGTATTTTGGGTAACATGGCCACATGTTCTAGGTTTGGCCACAATTCAAGCATTGTATTCTTGGGTCAATCTGGGTCACATGGTTTGCAATTCAACCAATTTTGGGTCAATGTGGGTAACATGGTTTGCAACTGAACCAATTTTGGGTTTGTTTGACTTTGCTGCCACTGGAGAAGGCGCATTGCATACCGAGAGGTGGTCGAGGAAGGCGAGCACGGCCACGTCGTCGCCGGTGACGATCTTCTCGGCCTCGTCGACGGCGGTGAGGTTCTGCACCGCAGGGCCCAGCTTCTTGCCGATCCAAGCGACAATGGCGTCCCTGCAACAAAGCAAAAACAAAATTCTCAACAGCTGCGGAGCGGGAACAGGGAGGGAATTGGGGATCTGCAGAAATTGCTCACTTGGTCCTCTCGCCGGAGTAGTCCCTGGGCACGCCGTCGATGAAGAAGAGGAGGGTGGGGTAGCCCTGCACGCCGTGCGCCTGCGCCAGGTCGTGCTCCTCGGTGGCGTCGGGGCGGCGTCGAGGCGGCGTCGAGGCGGCGTCGAGGCGGCGGGGCAGCGGCGTCGAGGCGTCGAGGCGGCGTCGGGGCGGCGTCGGGGCGCCGAGGCGGCGTCGAGGCGGCGTCGGGGCGGCGTCGAGGCGGCGGGGCAGCGGCGTCGGGAGAGGAGAGGGGAAGGGGATCGAGGGCGAGGGCGAGGGAGAGAGAGGGGATAGGTTTGGGCCGGGGAGGAAATATGGATGGGGGCGGCACAATACTAATGGCGCACCACCCCTCGGTGCGCCATAAGTACATCCATACTAATGGCGCACCTCACCCTGGTGCGCCATTAGTATTTTTTTTTGATTTCTACTCGAGCCAACAGGTTATCTTCCACCTGACCTGATCCACATCAAGTTCCCTCTACTAGCTCGACTGGTCAGCAGCCAGTTCTCACACCAGGAGGTCCTGGGTTCGATTCCCAGGCTCCACAATTTTTTTATGCATTTAAAATGTTGTTTGATACTTATTTGTGTTTAAATATGTTCAAACTTGTTTAAATCATAACAGTAATATTTTTTTTATAAGATAGTGATAATTTTTTTAAAAATATCATCAAACAGTAATGCCGGTGGAGCGGGGGAGGGTGCGGGGGGTGCGGGGGGTCGGCGGCGGCGGTTGAGTAGGGGAGGGGTGCGGGGGGTCGGCGGCGGCGGTTGAGTAGGGGAATCGAGGGTGCGGGGGGTCGGCGGCGGCGGCCGGTGGACCGGGGGGTGCTCGACGGCGAGGGGGGCCGGATCTGGCGAGGTGGGATAGCGATCGAGATGGAGGGGGATCGAGATCGAGTGTCCATGAAATTTAAAAATATTCATGATAGTTCAAAAAGTGCCCATGAAATACAATCGAGAAATGAAGGCTATGATTTAAAATACAATCAATCTTAGCTAGCTATCTGTTCACAATCTTCTTGCCCTTCTTTTTCGCAAATGGAGTTCTTCTGTGGAACGGACGTCCTTTAGGTAGGGTGGTCCTGCTTCTTCTTGTGGTGTATGCTGCTACTTCATCATCGTCGTCATGTTCGATCCTCAGGTTGCCGTACTTGTCGAAGTCTTGCTCATTGGCTACTCCATCCATTCCGATGATCTTCCTTTTGCCTCTCCTCACGACAACACGACTGGGCTTTGACGGGTCGGTAATGAAGAAGCATTGGTCCACTTGGGAAGCCAGTACCCATGGCTCATTTTTCGCGGTGACGTTTGCGCCCGCGGTCTTGGATTTGGCTTCGGGTATAACCATGGTGGTGAAATACCGGTCTTCTTTTAGGACGCTCTTGGCCCATCTGACACGGAACATCGGGACATTCTCTCCAGCGTAGCTCAGCTCCCAGATCTCCTCGATCCTTCCGTAGTATCTGTCCTTGTCGTTACCGGTGTAGGATTCCATCGTTACCCCGGAGTTCTGATAACCATCGCTCTTTATTTCCTTGGCCTCGGTGTAGAATGTGTAGCCATTGATATCGTACGCCTCATAGGTCATCAGGTTGTGTTCGGCGCCCTGTGACAAGGCGAATATGAGTTGTTCTTCCGCGGAAGAATCCTCATGTAAAGGGTACGACAGAAGCTTCTGCTTGAACCAACGCATGAAACATGAGTTGTGCTCTTTGAGTATATCTCCGTCCGTCCTCTGTTGGCCTCGGTCATTGTACGTCTTCTTAATAAAGGTTTTGTGCTCTACCACCCAAGGATCGACCACGTCTATGTGTTGTAGCGCGACTAGGTTTGCTCTTTCAAAGTCGGCGAGTCGACCCTCGAAGTCGACATGCATTTCGCGGCGACCCTCACGGTGACCCCATCCAGTGAGCCTGCCGAGGTGCCTGTTGACGGGCAGACCAACGGGGTTCTCGATGCCTAGATAATTCGTGCAGTAGGAGATGCACTCTTCGGTCAGAAAGCCCCTGGCTATGCTTCCCTCTGGTTGTGACATGTTGCGAACGTATCCTTTGATGACACCATTCATCCTTCCGAACGACATCATGCTGTGCAGGAACGTCGGCCCGAGTTGGATGATATCCTCCACTATATGGACCAGCAGATGCACCATAACGTTGAAGAATGCGGGCGGGAAGTACATCTCAAGCTCGCATAGTATCACCACGATCTCTTCCTGTAGCCTTCTGAGTTGCCTCACGCCAATCGACTTCCGAGAGATGACGTCGAAAAATTTGCATAGGCCAAATAGCGTTTCACGGACATGCGCGTCCATGATCCCACGGATTGCAACTGGAAGTATCTGCGTCATCAGCACGTGACAGTCGTGAGACTTCATCCCGCTGAACTTCTGCTTCGCTGGGTCTAGGTATCTTCTTATCTTCCCCGCGTAACCGTAAGGAAGTTTTACTCCTAGGAGGCAGGTGAAAAAATGCTCGATCTCCTCCTGACTTAGAGTGAAGCACGCGGGAGGGTAGTCATTTCCGGTCTTCTTGCCTTTGCGACGACTTTCTGTGTCCTGCTTCGCCTCATCATCATCATCATATATAGCATGAAGCTCCTGCCTGATGCCCATTGATTTCAAGTCTGCCTTGCTTTCGGCCCATCTTTGGTCCTCTCTGGCATGTTGAGCAGGGTACCAAGCAGACTCTCGCACACGTTCTTCGTGATATGCATGACATCAAGGCTGTGAGGCACACGGTAGATCTTCCACTACGACAAGTCCTAGAAAACAGACCTCGTTTTCCATACCTTCAGCAGCGGCTCTGGCGCCTTTCGCTTCTTTCCCGGCTCTGGCGCCTTTTGCTTCTTTCCCGGCAGTGGGCAGTCTTTCCAATTTTTCAACAGCTTGTCTATTTCCTCGCCGCTCCTCGTAGACGGGCGTTTTCGGGGTTCGGTTTCACCATCGAACAGATCCTTGCGTTTCCTCCACGGGTCATCGTCGCGAAGCCACCTTCGATGTCCCATGAACACAGTTTTCGAAGACCCAGGATCTCTATCTAGCTGGCGATACGTTGTGTTATCCATGCACCTTACGCATCCAGAAAATCCGTGGACTACCTGCCCCGCGAGATATCCGTAACCGAGATAGTCGTGCACCGTCGTGAGCAGTGCGGCTCTCATAGGGAAATATTCTTTCTCTGCGGCGTCCCACGTATTGGGTGGCGTTTTCCACAGTGTGTCTAGCTCCTCCTTCAGCAGCCCCAGATACAGATTGATGTCATTCCCTGGTTGTTTCGGCCCTTCAATTAGCATACTCATGTGAATGTACTTCCTCTTCATGCACAACCAGGGGGGAAGGTTGTACATCCACACAAACACAGGCCAGGTGCTATGTGTGCTTCTCTGGCTGCCAAACGGATTGAATCCATCGGTGCTCGCGCCCAGCACGATGTTCCTTGGATCCTTCCCAAATTCTAGGTATTCGAAGTTCAACGCTTGCCACTGGCTCGCATCCTTAGGGTGACTCAGCATCTTGTCTTTTTTATCTATCTCCGGATCATTTGCGTCATCTTCTCGCTTCTTCTCCTCCCTATCCGCGTGCCAACGCAGGAGCTTTGCTACCTTAGGGTCCGCAAAATACCGCTGCAGACAAGGAGTGATCGGAAAGTACCACACCACTTTTTGAGGAGCTTTCTTCCTCTTCTTGTATCGAGTGATGTCGCACACCGGACATATGGTAGACTCCGCGTGCTCGTCCCGATAAATGATGCAATTGTTCATGCACACATGGTATTTCACGTGCGGTAAATCCAGAGGACACACGATTTTCTTCGCCTCCTCCAAACTGGTCGGGCACTTGTTCCCCTTGGGAAGATGTTCGTGCCAAAATGACATGTTCTCGTCGAAGCATGCGTCGGTCATTTTGTGTTTTACCTTCATCTCCAGAGCCATGATTGTTACTTTCAGGCGGGTATCCTCGGGCCTGCATCCTTCATACAATGGAGTAACCGCGTCTAACTCAAGTTGATCCATCTTGGCTTTCTCTCGGGCGGCAGCTCTTGCGTTATTTGTCTGCTTGAGAAGCAACTCTTGAATATGAGGGTCCTGCACCCAGCCCATCGATGGTCCAGCGTCGTCTGCTCCGCCGGCATCATCATCTTCATGATCATGCCCGTCGTCTGCTCCGGCATCATCCTCATCATCATGTCCTGCATCTTCTACATGATGACTGTGTACAGCATCACCGTCATGATCATCTCCTGGGGATTCTTTGTCTTCTCGCCCGCCCGAGCCGCGGTGGTTGTCTTGCTGCCCTTCCTCATTTCTTGCCCGGCCCCCATGGACGACCTCGTAGTCATCTTCATCACCTTGCCACTGATAGCCATCCATGAAACCACGCAAGAGCAGGTGGTCCCGCACCTGCCCGGAATCCGGGTCCGCAATAAGGCTCTTCAGCTTGCATCTTCGACACGGACATCTTATCTCCGTCTCGTTCTTCTGAAGCATCTCGGCCTTCGCGGACCTCAAAAATCTATTCACGATGCCTTCGGTCATCGTGCAGACCATGGTCGCCTGCGGGGTAGAGCAAAACGATATTTTAGAACCAAGAAAAAAATTTGGCATGACTTTCCCTAAAAATATGACCAAAAAGAATGCTTAATGCCAAAATTCTCGCTGAAACGGAAATGAATCAACATTCCGGCAAAATATTTGCAACTATCGCATTTCAAATACCGGTACACCTCCAAACACAAACACATATGCAACACCACAAACATATGCAACACCACGAACATACATAGATCTAGCTAGGCCATAAAAAGTGCATGTGCACATTGTTGTAGGGAGAACAACATAAATATAGCTTCCCCCCTTACTTACCTATCAAAACAAGGTAATTTAACCACTTAAATAGAATGAATCTATGGTGGAAATGAGGTGAAAAAGAGGAGGCACCCGAGACAAGGAGGAGGTGGAGAGAATGAAGTGGGGAGAAAGTGAGTGTGGGTAGGAGAGGCTGTCCAAAATATCTTGTTGCTGCCCACTTACTAATGGCGCACCAACTCTAAATGCGCCATTAGTAATCCAGGTTACTAATGGCGCACCTTCTGGTGGTGCGCCATTAGTAGTTTTGCAAAAAAAAACATACTAATGGCGCACTGTTCCACAGTGCGCCATTACTAGTTTAAACTAGTAATGGCGCATGGTGGAATAGTGCGCCATTAGTAGTTTTGAAAAAAAAAGGAATAAAAAATATAATAAAAAATAACATTAGTGGCGCACTTTCTGACAGGTGCGCCATTACTAGTTACAACTAGTAATGGCGCACTGTGTCTGGATGCGCCATTAGTATGTTTGGACAGGCGCACTAGTTCAAAAAAATTTTGATACTAATGGCGCACCCTGGGCCAGGTGCGCCATTAGTAGTTTCAACTCTAATGGCGTATCAGAAGGTGGTGCGCCATTAGTATATACTAATGGCGCACCGCTTGTCTGGTGCGCCATTAGTGTCAATCCCATCTATAGCCCTTTTTCTAGTAGTGAACTTAGCAGTAGCGCGGATCCTCGCCCAGCGCTACTGCTATTCTCCTTAGCTGTAGCGCTTTTCTCGAACCAGCGCTACTACTAACCCTACCTTATCCTCCCCACGCGGCCGACCCTCTCTCACTCCCTCTCCCTCTCAGTCACTCTCGCCCGTGCCGATACCTGTCATCCGCCGCCGCCGCCGTCGTCCGTCCTCCACCGAGGTACTTCCTCCTTCCCTCCCTCCTCCCACCGCACCCTCCTCCTTCCGCCTCCGGCCGCCCCCTCCTCCCTCCTCCTCCGGCCGCCCCCTCCTTCCTCCTCCCTCCTCCGCCGGCAGCCCTCCTCCCACCGCCCCTCCCTCCTCCTCCGGCCGGCCCCTCCCCCTCCTCCTCCGGCCGCCCCCTCCCCCTCCTCTCTCCTCCCTCCCTCCTTTGTCTCTGTTCTTACAAATTGTAGGTAATTTGATTTAGGGTAGAACTAGGGTAGCAGAATTTTTAGCAAGCGTTTAATAGAAATAGTTTATTTAGTAAGTGATTAATATAACTAGTTTATTTAAATTAAGTGCTTAATAGAACTAGTTTATTTAGTGAGTGCTTAATAGAACTAGTTTATTTATAGTAAGTGCTTAATAGAACTAGTTTATTTAGTAAGTAGTTAATAAAACTAGTTTATTAGTAAGTAGTTATTAAAACTTGTTTATTTAGTGTTAGGATTATATATAAGATATTTTGAAATGTTTTTGTTCATATTTTACACCATTGAAATGCAATGACCATCGATAAGTGGCCTATGTTTTGCCGGAGTGTTGGTTAATTTCCGTTTTGGCAAAATTTCAGGTGCTCGATATGTCCTTTTTAGTAAAGGTCATGCCGGATTTTTTCGGTTTTGCCGTTGATTTATAATCTTTGAATTTTGAACACAGGAGATGTCTGATGACGATGGGATCCCGGAGTGCGGGTACTGCTATGATGACTGGGGTTTGTGCGATAGGTTTCCTCAGCTGCAAAATGACAGGTTTTTCACCGTGAAGCTGGAAGAGACCTTTGATGTTTGTACGGTACGCAACGACAAGCATTTCATCGTAATTAATATCATCACTTATGCTTCTTTTGTTCAACGTGTAATTTATGGATTTTTTTTAAATTTGATTAGTACATCCCGTGCCAAGCTAGATCATATGTATTGGAGAAGCTTGGTTTTGGTTTAGATGACTTTGATAATGTGGAGACGAGGAGGGCTCACTTAAGAACTAAACATGGTTATGAGTTTTTGGTTAAGCTATACAATGCGGTCGATCGCTCCCATTTCAGTTGCTCTAATTGGGAAGCTCTCTGCAAGGCATATGGATTTGAGGAGGGAATGCAAATAAGATTTGATATTCTCCCCAAAGATTATGATGATGATGATGATGATAATATCAACATCTGGGTGGATGTGGATATGCCTGCAGTTTTGCCTAGATGTGAGTTTGTCAAACTAATTTGTTAAGTTCAGTAATTTATGTTGTTAATTTAAAAATATTTGGTGTTCGTCGGTACTAAACTTATTTATTTATAATTGTCATCTTATTTCTTATCTTCAAGAAATACTCGGAAGGTAATAGACAGCACATACTACAGCTATGACTCCAAGCTTAATTGTGAGGAGAAAGGTTATCTTGTCTCATTCATTGAAGATGTTGAGGCCTTCAAAACCAGTCACTCTATCAGCCCAAATTATACTAGATACATGCAACTAATCCATAAATTGCTTGATGGTAACTTCATTGCCAAAAACTTGGTAAGATTTTGTTAATGATGGTAACTTCATTGCATACATTATTCTTAAGTAAACTACATTGCTAACTATATATGTTACTATTACGTTTTTGAACAGAGGCTCTCGAAGCAGGTTGTGCCCGACATGCTATTTACCGAAGGTGATATGCATATGGTTAGCTTACGACCAACTCCTTCGAAGGCTTACCATACTGCATACTCGATTTCTTCAAATGATGGAAGGCTCAAAATAAAGAATGGAGCAAAGTGATGAATGCGCACCCGCAAATAATTGGAGACAAAATGAATGTGCGCAAGCCACAAGTTGAGATAGGTTTATGTCCATTCTCTATTATGGAGAAGGACCGGTTTATCTGTTTTATGGTATTTTAGCTAGGAGAGAGGAGTAGGTCCTAAGTATTAAGAACAATTAGTTAGTGTTGATTATATATGACTATGATGATGATGAGAAGCTTTTATTATGTGCTACAATGTCTTAGACTTGATGGTGATGCTTAGTAGGAGTAGTGATTATGAGTACTATGATGATGATGAGGAGGAGTTGTTATTATAACTAGTGACCAAGTTGTTAGATGATGTCATGGACGAAAATGATGATGATGAGTTATATGACAATGATATATTATGATGATAAGTTGTTAATGATATGATGATGATGATGATGATGATGATGATGATAAGTTATTATGTCATTGGGTGAAAGAACCGCGGATTAGTTTCAAATGGATGGATCCAAAGTGACCATTGGTTACTTTGGATCCATCCACTTGAAACTAATCCAAGGTTTTTTCACCTAGTGATTTAATAACTCATTATAATGTAAAAACAATCTCTATATTGTATGAAAAATTGTATAAAGGTGTATGAATACGACCTAAAATTTAAAAGAAATAGAATACGAAATAATAGTAGTAGAGGTTGTTTTGAAAAGCGCTACTAGTAATTACCAGTAGCGGTTGTTTTGGAAAGCGCTACTACTAAGTAGATATAGCAGTAGCGAGTGCCAGTAGGCGCTACTGCTAAGCTTTAGCTGTAGCGCCGTATCAGTAGCGCGCTTACCCGCGCTACTGATAGGCTAAAAACCAGCGCTACTGCTAGGCTTTTCCCTAGTATGTTTGTTTACATACCAAATTATGTTTGTTTTTTCCGGAACACGCATGAGCTTTGTGTGTCGCTTCATTAGGATAGGCAAAAAATGAATATAGAGTTCAGTTATTAACCCGATCCCATAATGACAAAACAATGTCAAAGCGAGGCTCCACCAGAAACATAAGATAACACAGACTACTCACTAATACCCGCTACTGCCTATGCTTTGATGACCAGGCCAACTTCATAGATTTCACTCAGCACGAATGGCATTAACCACATCGAGCTCCAGCTTTATGTCCATGATGATGTCGGGTAAAATAGCACGAGTTCCATTCTGACGCCATGGCATTCCAATAAGGGGCATCTTAGGCATCTTAGGGCATTTCTAACCAATCCCCTATTCGGTGTTAGAGAAGTAAAAAATTGATTTTACTCCTCTAATGTGCACTTAACTGATCCTCAACCATCGTAAGGGAATAAAAATTATACTTCGGTTCGAACTTTCTCCCTAAATATACTCGCTCATCGTGGCTCCGAGTAAAAAGCAGCACCCCCCTGCATCTTCGTCGACGCCCGCTGGCCCCACCGCTACCTCGTTGCCTCCTTTGGCCCCCGCCGCCCTTCTGCCCGATGTCGAGTCTGTTTGGGCTCCGTCGCCGTCGCCGGAATCAAGGTGAAATGCCGCCATTGTCGCCATGGTTGATTCGTCCGATTGCTTTGAATCTTCTTCCTTTTCTGTCGGCCGCCGCATCCCACCTTTCTTGCACACCGTTGCAAGTCATTCGCATGCGTCGTCGCCCGCCGATTTGGTCTAAACGGCACCGGCCGACCGGTGCAGCACCACCACACCGCAAGTGTTCGAAGAATTGCCTAGGTGAGTTTTTTTATTCATTTCTTTTTGAACCTAGACGTTCTAATTGTAGATGAAGAGGTTGAGGGAGATGATCTTGGAGGACTTGTCATCCTACAAAGAGGAAGAAGACGACGATGACTTTAACACCGTTTTAGGCATGATTTTCAATGATGATGTTCGGCAGCCTAGGAGAGAATCATGGTTTGGCTGCATACACATCAATGCGATAGAGCAGGAGGGCCATGCAGTATTATGAGAGACTACTTTGATCCAAAGCCAACCTATCCGGAGAAGTACTTCCGCCGACGCTTTCAGATGCACACAAGTCATTTTCTTACCATTGCAAAAGCCGTTGAGAGATGTGATGACTGGTTCAAGCTCCGGAGAAATGCGTGTGGAGAGATAAGTGCAAGCCCTCTAATGTAGTGCATTGCGGCTGTTCGTGTCTTGGCATATGGGTGTTCGGCTGATGCAATTGATGACTATGTCTGCATTGGTGAAGACACAATCTTGGAGGTCATTTGAAGGTTCACTAAAGCAGTGATCGTTGTCTTTGGCCCGGAGTACTTGAGAGCACCAACCGAGGAAGAAAGCCAGAGGCTGACGACCGAGAGTGAAGCAAGAGGATGGCCAGGGATGCTTGGATCACTCTACTATATGCACTAGACATGAAAGAATTGTCCTACGGGGTGGAAGGGTCAGTACAAAGGCCACTGCAACGATCGAATGATCATTCTTGAGGCAGTTGGATAGAAGGATCTTTGGATATGGCATTCATTCTTTGGTTTGCCTGACTCCCACACAATAACTTGAAATGTGTTGTCCAGATCACCACTATTTTCTAGGCTTATTACATGTGATGCTCCTGCTTGCACCTACTCAATCAACGGGCACAACTACTCGATGTGTTACTACCTTGCGGATGACATCTATCCACCATGGGCCACCTTGGTCAAAACAATTCCACATCCAAAAGATAACAAAAACATTCATTTTGCCCAATGTCAAGAAGCTATTAGGAAATATGTTGAGAGAGCCTTTAGTGTGCTTCAGAAGTGCTTTACAATTGTTCATGGCCCTGCCGAGTACTGGAGCTTCAAGGTTCTATGGCGGATAATGACTTGTTGCATCATATTGCACAACATGATCATTGAAGACAAGAGGGATATGCCTGAGAACTTTCGGTACATCACCAACGGGACTCTGATTGAGCCAGAGTATGATACGAACGGGATCATAGCATTCCTTGAGGAGCATTGCAAAATAGAGAACCGTCAAGTTCATGCTCAGCTCCAACAAGATCTTATTGAGCATCACTGGCAACGTCTTAGCGAGTCCTAATTGTTCTTTCACATGCTATTTGCTACATTTCAACCATTCGGCGTGTTTAAATTTAAATAATTCTGTTTGTAAACTATATTCGTGATTTGCTTGAACATTCAATTTTATGTTTGGTTTTTATATGTGTGCTAATATGTAGTTGCAATTTATACTAGAATTGCAAAGTTTAGAAGAAAAAAAACAAAAACTTACTCCATTATATATAGGGGGTCGGCTAGGTCCGGTCAAACTTAGTGGAGAAAATATACTCCACTAAGGATTTACTTCACCTGATACTTCACTATGTTATGAGGATCAGTTAGAAATGCTCTAGGCAGTATGACTCGGGTCCTGTTTAAACTCCGGACGAAGCCATGATGTCACATTCCCAATTTCTGGAGCTCTGGATGTGAAGCCTTGCGGTGTTTTGTGGCAAACAATGACGAAACTTTCTGTTGTAGCACATTGCAAATATGTTAAAATTTTCATATTTTTCATTTTTTTCTTCTAAAATGTGCAAACTGATTCTTATGAAATTGTGCATAAGAAGACTTGCGCACATCCATTTGCCATTACTGGTTTTCATGAAGTGACGATCTACCGCCCGGACAGTTTAAATACGGCGAGGAATGTGGAGAAATACCATGGTGAACCTGGGTGCCGGTCTATATGCAAAAAATTAATCTAGTAATTGTAAAAAAAGTCAAAAAAATCTGAATCTTTTTTGGAATTAAATATGATCATGTACTGTACTCATATAAAACTTTTATGGTATTCTGGGCAGGAAAAAAAATCAAAATGCTATATACAAGTACTGTTCATGAAACTTTGTCGTGTGGAATTTGTGTATTTATTTGCTCCGAAGTCAATGGGAATCATTTCTTGGCCAAACTTTACAAGCACAATACTTGATCATATTTGATTTCAAAAAGGTTTCAGATTTTTTTGACTTTTTATGTAATTACTAAATTATTTAGTGAATAGGGAGCTAAGTTCACGTCGTAACAATCATGGATGTAAATGTCATGCTTCACTGTCGCATCCTTTCACTCGAACTCTGGGCCACCCCGATGTGGGAGCACAAGTCTGAGGACGTAGGGCTCGTTCTCCACTTCTTCCACTCCACCTTGGCTGGGATGTGGACACAGTTGTTCAAGTTGTCCGAGTATGACTTCCCTTCGGAAGGGCGCGACCTCTGCTTCAAAGCCGACTGCGACGCCCCCGAGGTAATCATCTGACACAGTTCTATACTCTGTGATGTAGATTTTGGCTAATCAACTGATTTTGTGCTTGTAGAAGTGGATCGCCAAGGCATAGTAGATGTTGTGCCCGGCGCCACTGCTCATGGCCCTCCTGGTCGTGGAGCCACACGTAGTGATCCCCAAGGGATCAAAGCTCCCGAAGGGCAAGGCGGGTCCTCAAATTCGGGAGACCTCGGTCACTTGATCCGAGGACACCACGCCTCCTCCACCCATGAAGACGACATGGAGGAGGACAAGGAGGAAGAAAACCCTCCCCTAAATGGGAAGAGGGCGGTGACCGAGGACGCCGAGGCCGAAGCGCGAAGGGCTAGAAGAGAGCGTGCAAGGCCCCTGCCGAGCCCGCCAACAGTCACGCTCTACTGAAGAAGATCACCTTCTCCGACGAGTCAGACGACGACCTCCTCGAGATGGGGAGGGAAAAATCTGTGCCCAGGAGGTATGTTATCATCACTATGTCCATTATTTAATAAGTCTTTCTATCAAGATAAAATTTATATGAGCAATTTCTTCAGTCCGCCAAGGATGCATCTCAGCGGCGACTCCTCGAACGGGCTGCCACTAGCCGGCGGGATGCCCGACCCCACCACCCCACCTCCAGCTCAAGAGGGGCTAGGGTAAGCGACATATACTCCGGTCCCCCAGTTAACACAATGGGGGTTGAAGTGTCGGTCGTCATGGCCGAGGTCGAGACCTCGGCCCAACAGGGCCAAAGGGACGAGGTCCCCGAGGTCATCAAGGAAGGGCTAGGCCAACATCAGCCTAGTCGAAGCCAACTCCAGCGCCAATGCCACAACCGGAGACCCTCATGCCTGGCACTTCGGTGCTGGGTTATGAGGTTCTACCACCCCACCTCCCGCCCCAGGGCGGGCTAGTGCGGGGTGGACCGAGGAGATGGAGGTAGCCTTAATGGGATCCTCCCTCACAAAAGAGCACCGCGCGCTAATCGGCGCGGCTCTGCAAGGCTTCCAGTCCACAGAGGCCAGAATGCGTGAGGTCTTCAAGGGCCTCATCATGAGCTTTGAGGTATTCTTCTGCACTTATCTTAACAATAACCTCCCTGCTTAGATGTATTTCAAAATCTATGTATCTGTTCGAGGATGTTTTCACTCATATTACAGCATAGTACTTAGACAGCGTAGCCTGTGAGTATCCCCCGAGCCCAAGGCTAGTTTTAAGAAACTGGCTTTGGGATCAAAGCAGAGTATCATAAATTTATAAATGAGTAGCCCCCAAGACTCTAGCATGCTTTTCCACAGTATTGATGGCTGGGACTGATGGAAATATGCCCTAGAGGTAATAATAAGTTGTTATTATTATATTTCCTTAATCATGATAAAGGTTTATTATTCAAGCTAGAATTGTATTGATTGGAAACTTAAATACATGTGTGGATACATAAACAAATACCGTGTCCCTAGTGAGCCTCTACTAGACTAGCTCATTGATCAAAAGATGGTTAAGGTTTCCTAACCATAGACATGAGTTGTCATTTGATAACGGGATCACATCATTAGGAGAATTATGTGATGGATAAGACCCATCCATTATCTTAGCATATGATCGTTCAGTTTATTGCTACTGCTTTCTTAATGTCAAATACATGTTCCTTCAACCATGAGATCATGCAACTCCCGGATATCGGAAGAATGCCTTGTGTGCTATCAAATGTCACAACGTAACTGGGTGATTATAAAGATGCTCTACAGGTATCTCCGAAGGTGTCCGTTGAGTTGGCATAGATCGAGATTAGGATTTGTCACTCCGAGTATCGGAGAGGTATCTCTGGGCCCTCTCGGTCATACACATCATAAGAAGCTTTGCAAGCAAAGTGACTAATGATTTAGTTGCAAGATGATGTATTACAGAACGAGTAAAGAGACTTGTCGATAATGATATTGAACTAGGTATGAAGATACCGACGATCGAATCTCGGGCAAGTAACATACTGATAGACAAAGGGAATTATGTATGTTGTCATAAGGTTCGGCCGATAAAGATCTCCGTAGAATATGTAGGAGCCAATATGGGCATCCATGTTCCGCTATTGGTTATTGACCAGAGAGGTGTCTCGGTCATGTCTACATAGTTCTCGAACCCATAGGGTCCGCATACTTAACATTCGTTGATGATATAGTGTTATATGAGTTATATGGATTTGGTGACCAAATGTTGTTCGGAGTCCTGGATGAGATGACAGACATGACGAGGAGCTCCGGAATGATTCGGAGGTAAATATTGATATATAGGGCGATGATATTCGGACTCCGGAAGAGTTTCGGAGTGCACGGGGTAGTTATCGGTTCACCAGAAGGGGTTGCGGGCACCCCCGGGAAGTATATGGGCCATATGGGCCAAAAGAGGGGAGCACACCAGCCCACAAGGGGCTGGCGCGCCCCTCCTATGGCAGCCGATCTAGGGGAGGAAATGAAATGGGGATTCGGCCTCCCCCTTCCTTTTTCTCCCCCTACTTCCTTTCTCCCGGAGGCAAATATGGAAGGGGGGCGGCCAAGGGTAGGAACCCAAGTAGGATTCGGTCCTACTTGGGGCGCCCCTTGTCCTCTCCCCTCTGCCCCCTCCACACACACACCTATATATGTGTGGGAGGGAGGCGCCACACATAACCACGACAATTGCTTAGCCGTGTGCGGTGCCCCCTCCACAGTTTAGTCCCTCGGTCATATTTTCATAGTGCTTAGGCGAAGCCCAGCGGAGATAGCTTCACCATCACCGCCACCACATCATCGTGCTGCCGGAACTCATCCACCACCTCGCCATCTTGCTGGATCAAGAAGGCGTGGACGTCAGCGAGCTGAACATGTTCTGAACGTGGAGGTGTCGTACGTTCAGTACTCGATCGGTTGGATCACAAAGAAGTTTGACTACATCAACCGCATTACTAAACGGTTCCTCTTACGGTCTACGAGGGTACATAGACACACTCTCCCCTCTCGTTGCTATGCATCTCCATGGATAGATCTTGCATGTGCGTCGAATTTTTTTGTTTTCATGCAACATTTCCCATCATATATGAGTTATGTATGTTGGTGACCGAATGTTGTTCGGAGTACCAGATGAGATCACGGACATGACGAGGAGCTCCGGAATGGTCCAGAGGTAAAGATTGATATATAGTATGATATGGTTAGGCCAAGGGGTAGGGCCCACTGGGCTTTAGGTCGGTGCAAAAGGATGTTTCGCAGAGGTCAGGGTCCAAAAGCCGGAGACCCTAGCGTCTGGCCCTGGGCCAGATGCCGAGGCCCATGGCATCTGGGCCAGACGCCAAGGACTGTGGCGTATGGTCCTAGAAGTCCGAGAAGGACTCTTCCTTGCGGGCAAAACCGACTTTGAGGAGGCTCTTTCTCCAAGTTTCAACCCCGAGGCTCAATATCTAAATAGAGGGGCAGGGCTAGCACCCGGAACACATCAAGATACACCAAGCCGTGTGTCGGCAACCCCTTCCCTCTAGTTTATCCTCCATCTAGTTTTTGTAGTGCTTGGTGAAGCCTTGCGGAGATTGTTCCTCATCACCAACCGTCACCACGTCGTCGTGTTGCCGGAACTCATCTACTACTTCGCCCCTCTTGCTGGATCGAGAAGGCGAGGACGTCATCGAGCTGAACGTGTGCTGAACGCGGAGGTGCCTTATGTTCGGTACTTGATCGGGATGGATTGTGAAGGTGTACAACTACATCAACTGCGTTGATAAACGCTTCCACTTAGTGATCTTCAAGGGTATGAAGATGCTCTCCCCCTCTCGTAGCTATGCATCTCCATGGATAGATCTTGTGTGTGTATACAATTTTGTTTTCCATGCAATGTTCCCCAACAGTGGCATCCGAGCCAAGTCTATGCATAGATGATATGCATGAGTAGAACACAAAGGAGTTGCGGGCGGTGATGTTCATACTTCTTACCACCAACGTCTTATTTTGATTCGGCGGTATTGTTGGATGAAGAGGCCCGGACCAACCTTGCATGTCCATGTACATGAGACCGGTTCCACTGACTGACATGCAACTTGTGTTGCATAAAGGTGGCTGGCAGGTGTGTGTTTCTCTTACTTTAGTTGAATCAAATTTGACTACAGGCATTCCTTGAAGAAGGTTAAAACAGCAAACTTGATAATCACCGTTGTGGTTTTTGCGTAGTTAAGAATGGTTCTTGCTAGTTACCCATAGCAGCCACGTAAAACTTGCAACAACAAAGTAGAGGACGTCTAACTTGTTTTTGCAGGGTATGTTGTGGTGTGATATGGTCAAGACGTGATGTGATATACATTGTTGTATGAGATGATCATGTTTTGTAATATTGACAACCGGCAGGAGCCTTAGGGTTGTCTCTTAATTATTGTATGAAATGCAAGCGCCATGTAATTGCTTTACTTTATCGTTATGCATTAGCAATAGTTGTAGAAGCAATAGTTGGCGAGATGACCCCGACGTAGCAATGGAGATCAAGGTGTCGAGCCGGTGATGATGGAGATCATGAAAATGCTTTGGAGATGGAGATCAAAAGCACAAGATGATGATGGCCATATCATGTCATATATTTTTGATTGCATGTGATGTTTATCCTTTATGCATCTTATTTTGCTTAGAATAGCGGTAGTATTATAAGATGATCCCTTCACTGAATTTCAAGATAAAAGTGTTTTCCCCGAGTATGCATTGTTGCCAAAGTTCGTCGTTTTGAAGCACCTCGTGATGATCAGGTGTGATAGACTCTATGTTCACATACAACGGGTGTAAGACAGTTTTGCACATGCAGAATACTTGGGTTAAACTTGACGAGCCTAGCATGTAGAGACATGGACTCGAACACTGGAGACCGAAAGGTCGAACATGAGTCAGATAGTAGATATGATCAATATAGAGATGTTCACCATTGATGACTACCCCATCTCACATGATGATCGGACATGGGTTAGCTGATTGGGATCATGTATCACTTAGATAACTTGAGGGATGTTAATTTAAGTGGGAGTTCATTAGTAATTTCATTAATTGAACTTAATTTATCATGAACTTAGTCTTAATAGTTTTTGCATATCTATGTTGTAGATCAATAGCCTGTGCTACCGTTCCCTTGAATTTTAATGTGTTTCTAGAGAAAATTAAGTTGAAAGATGATGGTGGCAATAATGCGGACTGGGTCCATTATCTGAGCACTATCCTCATTGCTGCACAGAAGAATTATGTCCTTGATGCACCGCTAGATGATAGACCTGTTGCAGGAGCTGATGCAGACGTTACGAACGTTTGACAAGCTTGACCTGAGGACTACTAGATAAGTTTAGTGCTCCATGCTTTACGGCTTAGAATTTGGGCACCAAAGACGTTTTGAATGCCATGGAACATATGAGATGTTCCAACAGCTAAAATTGGTATTTCAGGCTTATGCCCGTTTGAGAGGTATGAGACCTCTGGCAAGTACTTTGCCTGCAAGATGGAGGAGATTAGCTCATCCATTAAGCATGTCATCAGAATGTCTGGGTACTACAATCGCTTGAATCAAGTGGGAGTTAATCTTCCAGATAAGATGGTGATTAACAGAGTTCTCCATTCCCTATCACCAAGCTACTAGAGCTTCATGATGAACTATAATATGCAAGGGATGGGGAAAACGATTCCCAAGCTCTTCGCGATGCTGAAATCGATGGAGGTCAAAATCAAGAAAGAGCACCAAGTGTTGATGGTTAAACAAGACCACCAGTTTTAGGAAAAAAGGCAAGGGAAAGAAAGGGAACTTCAAGAGGAACAACAAGCAAGTTTCCGCTCCCGTGAAGAAGCCCAAAGCTGGACCCAAGCCTAAAACTAAGTGCTTCTATTGCAAAGGAAATGGTCACTGGAAGCGGAACTGCCCCAAATACTTGGCAGATAAGAAGGATGACAAAGTAAACAAAGGTATATTTGATACACATGTTATTGATGTGTCTCTTACTAGTGCTCGTAGTATCCCCTGGGTATTTGATACTGGTTCAGTTGCTAAGATTAGAAACTCGAAACAGGAGTGGCAGAATAAATGGAGATTAGTTAAGGGCGAGGTGACGATGTGTGTTGGAAGTGTTTCCAAGATTGATATGATCACCATCGCACGCTCCCTCTACCTTCGGGATTAGTGTTGAGCCTAAATAAATGTTATTTGGTGTGTGCGTTGGGCATGAACGTGATTAGATCGTGTTCATTACAAATACGATTATTCATTTAAGTCAGAGAATAATAGTTGTTTTATTTACATGAATAAAACTGTCACAGCCCTAGCTCAGCCCCTATTGTCCTTGCTTGATCTGGTTGCATAATGTTTAAATTTTATTGAAAGTTGAATTGGGGAAAGTGGAAAGCCTCAGAAGTCTATTACAAAAATGATCAACGTTAAAAATTGTTTCAAATGAGCCCAACAAAATGTTCCTGCTAACCTCTGAAAATATTGGCAAGAGCTATAACTCAAATCAATATTTTTGGAATCACAGAAATAATTATTCTTGGGCCTTTGAATTAAATCACTAGCTATTTTATTTGGGTTTATATTTACTATAAAATAGATATAAGCCCAATAATTTTGAAAATTTGCATGTGGCTCTGAACTAGTTTCCTAAGTCCACATAATAATTTTCAGAAGCATAAAAATTGGTTTGTTTGAAAACCAAACTCAAAACAAACTTCAAAAAAAATAGAAAACAGAACAAACAGAAAATAGAAAAGGCAGAGCACTTACCTGGCCTTACCTGCGGCCCAGCAAGCCGGCCCAGCCCAGCTGGCCCCTGCCAGTCATCCCTAACCTCTGCCAGTAGGCAGAGGCGGGACAGCGCACGCGCGCGCGAGGTGCCACGCCTCCTCCTGCTTGCCGCCGAGCCCCTGGACGCATGGGTGAATGCCCCGGCATCGTCCCGAACCGCTCGACCCCTCTCACTCTCCCTCGAGCTCTCTCCTCTCCCCTGGTGCTCCCTCTCTCATTTGCCCGAGCGCGCCCACCGCCGCCGCTTGCTGCCACCGCCCTCTTCGGCCACCCCTAGCTCCACCGCCACGTCCAGCAGCACCGCCCTGGACCAGAGCTTCTCCAAGTCGAAGACCCCGAGCGCGGGAGCAGCCCATTGTCGCCATCGAGCTCATCTTCGTCCTCTGCACCGGCAGTCGTCATCTTCGATTCGCAGCAACCCGACCGCGCCCGACCTTGCCGACGACGCCATCGGACGCGCTGTGAGCACTTGTGTCATCTCCCCCTTCTCCCCTGGTCGCGCTCGCCCTCTAGGCCGTAGCCCCGCCATGACCGAAAGCTTGCTCGCCGCCATCCATGTCGCTGCCATGGCGAGAGCCCGCGCACGTCGCATCCGAGGACGCTATCGTCCCCAGCACACACTACAAGAAACCTGTTAATTCATGACAGATATCTGATGACGATCACATAATCCATCACGGATCTACCAGCTGGGCCTAGAAAGGGCTATTTTTTATATATAAAATCATCCAGACCGTCACAAACGGCTCCTGCTGATTTGCCCTACTTTCATCAATCCTGCATGGTGCAAAAGCTGCTTTCTGATTTGCTGATACAACCCTCCCACGGATCGCGCATAAGCACCGTCCATCCCCCTCGATCCAACGGTAGGCACACTTGCCCCTCTTTCTCCTTTCTTCCTCCACCCCGAGCCGTCGGCTGCTCTTCCACAGAGAGGATCGAATCTCTCCCCTGTGCTCCATCTCCCCCCCCATCTCCCGTGATCTCCGTCGTCCCACCTGCCCCGATTCATCTGCAGGTCGAGGCTTCCGGAGGCTGCATCGAGACAAGCAACGACAGGCCCAACTCCGCTCCCTCCCCGGGCTAACCCGTGCTCCGCTGGTCCAGTCGAGAAAAGGCCGGCGCCCCATCGCCCCTGCCGGATTCGCTGATCCAGCAGCCGGATCCGCCGATTCAGCAGTCGGATCCACCAAGTTCGCGTTGGGATCCCGAGCTTCTGGTCCTCCCCGCCTTCTCCTCCGTGGATCCGCCGATTCAGCAGCCGGATCCACCAAGGTCGTGCTGGGATCCCGAGCTTCTGGTCCTCCCCGCCTTCTCCGTGGACGACAAGCAACAGAAACGTGCAAGGTACGCGCCACTGCTCCAGCCAAAGGAGGGCGCGAGGTGCGACACGACGGGGCATGGTCCAGCTGGGCATTACAGGGGCGGGTACCACCTCACCGGGGCGCGACTCCGACAGCCAACACCGGCGGCCAACTTTGATCCACCGAACCCAGGCGCGGGCTCCGGCGGGAGTGTGGTTCCGCGTTCATCAGGAGAGCGCGTGCCGAAGAGAGCGCTGCCCCCGTACGTCGCCTTCATCGACACCGAGCCCCTCATCGGCGAGGCCGCCAAGAACCAGGTCGCAATGAACCCCACCAACACCGTTTTCTGTACGTGCATCCATCTGCAATTTGTTCTAGTGCGCATAGTCGTTGTTTTGTTCCTATGCACACGATATGATTAATTGGAGTTGGATCCATGGTTATTTGAATAATTAGGTGTAGCTGCTGACGAATCTGCCATGTAGTCCCCTATTTAGATTTATTATTAGTTCATATCTGCATCTCTATTGTCTGTTCTTAGATTTGTTTTGCTATATGATAGGTTCTCAAATTACATACTTCAGAATTGATGGCCTGAATTAAGTTGGCATGCTACCTGAGGATTGAAATAATGTGTACTATTAGATTTTGCTGTTTCAGATTGAACATCGATTTATTCACAGGAAAAAATAGATTGAACATAGCTTTACTGTAGTATTACATTCCAGCATACTTTACACGCTCCTAAAAAATCAAGTGCAAAATTACATTAGAGGGGAAATTCAGTAATTGGTTTCTGAAACTAAGTGACATGCACATGTAAAGTTTGTTTGCTTGATGTGCTTTGTATGCATACGTATTGTAGCCATATATATCAACATGTGACAATAGTATTGCGTTTGCCTTGAACACTAAATTCAGTCTTTCAAAAAAAGAAATTTTGTAGCCATAGTCAAGTCTGCTACCCTGTGCATGAACCAAACACAACATTAGCTTCCTTTTGAATCCTGAAGGCACCAACTACAAATTATTTTAGTGTACGAAAATCAATCATCAAAGTTGAAAAATTGTGTGATTACGAGGAATCTCGTTTCTTAAACATGTGCATCTTTAGAAAATTTCTGTATTCATTAATCATTATCAGTGCACAAATAACCAATAAAATTGTTCTACATGAAGACTAGAGAAGCCTGTTTGTTGGTCTGTAGCTATCTGCTTAAGGATGACATGCTTCTGTATTAAGTCCAATTGAATTATCTAGCTGGTCTTTTTTGCAAATACTAGCAGATAACATGTAAAGCGGTTTATCAGTTCAAACTCCATTTGTTCAAAATAGGGTAATTCCTGCAATGGACATGATGGTAACTTCTGTTCAGTAGAGTGATGCTCGTGGATTTATCGCTGTGCTAAAAGATGGTCTGAAGCTAGTAGAATTTAGTTGTTTCATTTTTCTGCCGTGTGCCTTGCTTTTCTGCCCGCCCCCACAACAATACTTTAAGCCGTGATATATGTTCCACAAGCTCCATTTTTTATGATGTCCCTTTCAATCTCATTCACAACAGTTAACTGGTCTATTTCATTAATAGAAAATCCTTTGACGGTGCCACTCTTTTGTACCAACTTTATGTTGTATCTGATTACAATTTCTAGTGCGAAACTTGCTTGTTTTGTTCAAATATATTACATATGTCCAGTATTTTCACTAACATCTCTTAGCTTTGTTTTGAAGGCTTGCCACGGTTGAGTACTGGAGCTGTGATTTGCCACAGTAAAGTATTTATACTGCTAGTTCTTTATTATTGTTTTAGATAGACATGTATATTGAGTATATCTGTATTGCCTCTGTTCATAGTGATCTACTTCACTTACATTGCCTCTAAATGCTGGAATAGTGAATGTTTGGTAGGAGTGGTAAATACTAATGAATTGATTTTGGTGAGTCAAGTGTAGTCATATTTGTGAATGTGCCTTCTGTGAGGTTTGCGAATTTGCAAAAAAAGAAACTACTTTTATTCTGAAGTGTGATCTTGCATTTATGTACTTAACATCAAATAGAAAAATACAAATTGCATTAGAATTATATATTTTTGAATAGAAAATATGCCTTCTCACAATTGTAAACTGGGTTTGTCTACAAAATAGTAATACAAGTGGGACGTGTGATGCACATTCTCTTTGAGGCACAATTGTTTCCTTTCCTCCATAATATGTATTGTACTATGCATATAATGATCATTTCCTATTTCCTTATTCCATATCAGCTAGAAACCCATTGGTGTAGTATTTTAACAGCTGCTCAGGAGCTGCCTGTACCAGAGCAAGAATGACATCATCGACTTCTACCTTCTCCATCTCAAGGACAAATCTCATGCAACCCATGGTGCTGCATTTGACACGGGCATTTGAAATTTTGTTAGTGATTATTGTGTCTAATGTCTGATGTTTTGGACACTTTTTTGTAAATGATGGCAATGTGGATTCAGTGATGTACCTCTGATGGTTATTGTAATTGAATGAAACAATTTAATGGAAATTTGTGGGCTCGGCAAAAATTATGTGTTTTGCTAATGGAGGAATTTTTGGCTGTGAAAACTTGTATTATATGTATTGGGCTGTGCTAGCTGGGCGAATTGAATGGGCTGTGCATTTTGGGCCGTATTGAAATTATTGGGTTGAAATCTTAATTATAGTCAAATGTAGTGGGCCAAAATTTTAGCTGGGCCGGTGATCAAATGGGCTGCCACCTTAGATTCACGGAGGCCGCCACGTTAGATGATGATGTGGAATGCATCTTAACGTTGTTATGAGGGCATCCGTTAAGTACTCACCTGTGACAGTCAAAATCCATCATGGATCCATGACGGCCAATATCTGTCATGGACTGTGTGGTGGACAAATTATGACACGATATGCCCTTCCATGATGGTTTTGAGCACATCCGTGACGGTCTGAGTCTGTCATGTATTAACAAGTTTCTTGTAGTGACACTCCCAGGAGCCCAGAACTGCCGTCCGTTCGACCTCGCATGCACCATAGCGTCTTAGCCGTCGAGCCCGTACTCCGGCCGCCACCGCGAGCTCGTCTCCGGTGAGAATAGGTCACCCCAGCCACTTTCGCTAGCCCAGTTGGATGCGGCGCACCTTCAGCAACCCGTAGACGCAAACTACGCGCAAAATCGAGCCCCGTAGCTGTTTTCCGGCGAGTTTTCGCCGCAGTGGAGGTCGCCGCCGGCCGAACTCCGGCGGGCTGATGTGGTCGCTTAGTTAGGCCCTAATCACCACTAATCCCTCTCTAACAGACACTGACAGACGGGCCCCGCAGCGGGTCAAATCCCAGTCAACACGGGATTAACTCCCAGTTAAAAGTGAGCCAATGACATGTGGGACCCGGTTGTCAGGTTTGATCTGGTCAGCGTCAGTTGACTCGCTGACGTCATGCTTGCACAATGCTGACGCTATAAATCATTTTCTGGATTTAAGTTTATTCAGGAAATTCCAGAAAATGCCCAAAACTTCTAAAAATCATAAAAAATTATCTATAACTCCAAATGAAAAGATTTATATATGAAAAATTATCAGAAAAATTCAAGGAATCCATCTGTACCATTTTCATGCATGTTAGAACAACTTAAGGCCACTGTTTAGGACAAATCAAATGAATGGTATTTAAATAACCACATGTGGAGTTTGAATTTGAACTTTGGGTTCAAACCAACTTCATTTAATTGTGTTGCTAGTTGCATTAGCTCAATCAACAACATACTGCCATGTCATTATCATGCATCATGTTGTGCATTGCGTTGATTGTGTTCTTTCTCAGTTGCCGGTGATTGTCCCCTCTTGATAGACGTGCTTCCGACGATGAGTTCAATGACACCGATGAAGAGCTATAATATCTTCAGAAGTGCCAGGCAAGCAAAACCCCCTTGTTCATTCCAATACAATCCCACTCTCTCGCTCCTGCTCTCTTTTACTGCATTAGGACAACAACGTTTCAACTGTTACATGCTGCGGTAGCTGAACCCCTTTCCTCTGCATGACCTGTCATTGCCACAATAAATAGATGAAACCCACTAGCATGAGTAGGAGTTGTTTGAGCCCTGATGTGCCTACTCATTTATGTTTGTTTGTCATGCCTACTACTGCTTAGAGTTGAGTCAGGTCTGATTCATCGGGGATGAATTGGAATGTGGTGAACATGTCCTACCGTTGAGAGCTAAGTGTGTGAACCCGATTTGGTAAAGGTAGCGGTGAGAGGCCATGTAGGAGTACATGGTGGGTTGTCTCATTGCAGCCGTTCTTAGGAACTGAGTTCTGTGTTTGTGATCCATGAACAGTTACTACCACACATTGGGTTCCGGTAACTCGACCCCTCTCGACTTATTAATCCACTCGATCTCTGTCCAGGAGTTGCAACTAGTTTCTGGTGTTTGTAGGTAGTGTTAGTAGTCTACCAAGTGGCACCCGGTACAGGTGGGCTTGGGACAGACTAGGCACAGTGGCCCGGTGTACCAAGTGGCACCCGGATGGTGGGCTTGGGAACCCTGTACACATCGTTTGGGGCCGTGAGCGACACCCCGGCCGGATCTCCTTGCGGATTGAGGGAGTCCTGGATTAGGGGGTGTCCGGATGGCCGGACTATACCTTCAGCCGGACTCCTGGACTATGAAGATACAAGATTGAAGACTTCGTCCCATGTCCGGAAGGGACTTTCCTTGGCATGGAAGGTAAGCTTGGCGATACGGATATGTAGATCTCCTACCATTGTAACCGACTTTGTGTAACCCTAACCCTCTCCGGTGTCTATATAAACCGGAGGGTTTTAGTCTGTAGGACAACATACTGAACAACAATCATACCATAGGCTAGCTTCTAGGGTTTAGCCTCTCCGATCTCGTGGTAGATCTACTCTTGTACTACCCATATCATCAATATTAATCAAGCAGGACATAGGGTTTTACCTCCATCAAGAGGGCCCGAACCTGGGTAAACTTCGTGTCCCTTGCCTCCTGTTACCATCCGGCCTAGACGCACAGTTCGGGACCCCCTACCTGAGATCCGCCGGTTTTGACACCGACATTGGTGCTTTCATTAAGAGTTCCTCTGTGTCGTAGCTGTTAGGATTGATGGCTCCTACGATCATCAATAGTGATGCAGTCCAGGGTGAGACCTTCCTCCCCGGACAGATCTTCGTCTTCGGCGGCTTCGCACTGCGGGCCAATTCACTTGGCCATCTGGAGCAGATCGAAAGCTATGCCCCTGGCCGTTAGGTCAGATTTGGAAGTTTAAACTACATGGCTGACATCCGCGGGGACTTGATCCTCGACGGATTCGAGCAACTGCCGAGCGCGCCGCACTGTCACGACGAGCATGATCTAGCTCTGCCACCGAACGGTGCCCTGGAGGCCGCACCCGCATCGGCTTCGACTCTTAATTCTAAGCCAACTGCGCCGATCGAGGATGGGTGGTTGGACGCCGCCTCGGGGGCTGCGATCCCAACGGCGATCGAGCCGAACACCAGCCCCGCACTCCGCGGGACTCGTGACTCCAAGGAGCCGGACTCCTCTCCGGACTCCGAACCCTCCGCGCCCCTGCCGATCGAATCCGATTAGGCGCCGATCATGGTGTTTACTGCCGCGGACATCTTTCAGCACTCGCCTTTCGACGATATTCTGAAGACACTAAAGTCTCTCTCTTTATCAGGAGAGCCCTGACCGGACTACGGTCAGCAAGGTTGGGATACGACGATGAAGAAATTCAAAGCCCACCCACCACCCACTTTGTAGCCACTGTCGATGATTTAACCGACATGCTCGACTTCGACTCCGAAGACATCGACGGTATGGACGCCGATGCAGGAGACGATGAAGAACCAGTGCCTATTGGGCCCTGGAAAGCCACCTCGTCATATGACATATACATGGTGGACACCCCAAAAGAAGGAGATGGTGATGGAACAGCGGAGGATGACCCCTCCAAGAAACAGCCTAAGCGCCGGCATCAGCGGCGCCGCTCAAAATCCCGCCAAAGCAAATACGGTGATTCCAGCACGGGAGATAATAATACTCTGGAGAGTGCCAAAGAAAACCACCTCCAGCAAGATTCAGCACAGGAGGATGAAGAAGCCAGCCCTCATGATAGAGCGGCCGACAGAGAGGTCGAGGACGATAATTGTATGCCTCCCTCCGAAGACGAGGCAAGCCTCGACGACGACGAATTCATCATGCCAGAGGATCCCGTCGAGCAAGAGCGTTTTCAACGCAGGCTTATGGCCACGGCAAGAAGCCTCAAGAAAAAACAGCAACAGCTTAGAGCTGATCAAGATTTTCTAGTCGACAGATGGACTGAACTCCTTGCGGCCGAAGAGCATAAACTCGAACGCCCCTCCAAGAGCTACCCAAAGCGCAGGTTGCTACCCCGATTAGAGGAGGAAGCACTTAAACCTACATCACCAGCACTTGATACGGCCGACCGGCCACCTCGTGGCCGCGACAGAGAGGCCTCTCGGCCCTCCACTCAAGCCGCACCCCGTACCAAGGCATGGGAAAATGCACCAGACCTGCGAGATATGTTGGAGGAAAAGGCATGGCAAACAAGATCAATCTATGGATCGCGTGGGCGCCCCACGATTCGAGATGGTAACCGTCACGCCGGACACAAATCCGGCAGGGCCGAACATAGTAGACAAAGCTACGTCGTGATATAACCCAGTACAGAGGCGCCGCACACCCACTATGCTTCACAGACGAAGTAATGGATCATCAAATCCCCGAGGGTTTCAAACTCATAAACATCGAATCATATGATGGCACAACAAATCCTGCGGTATGGATCGAGGATTATCTCCTTCATATCCACATGGCCTGCGGCGATGATCTCCACGCCATCAAATACCTCCCACTCAAGCTTAAAGGACCAGCTCGGCATTGGCTTAACAGCTTGCCAGCAGGATCACTCGGTTGTTGGGAGGACCTGGAAGCCGCATTCCTCGACAATTTCCAGGGCACTTATGTGCGACCACCAGACGCCGATGACCTAAGCCACGTAATTCAGCAGCCAGAGGAATCGGCCAGGCAATTCTGGACACGGTTCCTAACAAAGAAAAATCAAATAGTAGACTGTCCGGACGCAGAGGCCCTAGCAGCCTTCAAGCACAATATCTGTGACGAGTGGCTTGCCCGGCACCTTGGACAGGAAAAGCCGAAATCTATGGCAGCACTCACGACACTCATGACCCGCTTTTGCGTGGGAGAAGACAGCTGGCTTGCTCGTAGCAACAATATGACCAAGAACCCTGGTAATTCGGATACCAGGGACAGTAGTGGCAGGTCGCGTCACAACAAGCAGAAGCGCCGCATTAACGGCGACAATGCTGAGGATACGGCAGTTAATGCCGGATTCAGAGACTATAAATCCGGTCAGCGGAAAAAACCATTCAAAAGAAATCCTAGGGGCCTGTACAGTTTGGACCGAATACTCGACTGCTTGTGCTAGATACATGGCACCCCCGAAAAGCCGGCCAATCACACCAACAGGTATTGTTGGGTGTTCAAGCAGGCAGGCAAGTTAAATGCCGAAAATAAAGACACGGGGCTGCATAGCGATGACGACGAAGAGCCCCGGCCACCGAACAACAGTGGACAGAAGGGTTTTCCCACAATTGTGGACGGTGAACATGATATACGCAACCCACATCCCCAAGAGGGAGCGGAAGCGCGCGTTAAGGGACGTATACGCGGTAGAGCCAGTCGCCCCAAAGTTCAACCCATGGTCCTCCTGCCCGATCACCTTTGATCGAAGGGACCATCCCACTAGCACCCGTCATGGCGGATTCGCCGCATTGGTTCTAGACCCAATCATTGACGGATTTCATCTCACTAGAGTCCTTATGGACGGCGGCAGCAGCCTGAACCTGCTTTACCAGGATACAGTGCGGAAAATGGGCATAGATCCCTCGAGGATTAAGCCCACCAAAACGACCTTTAAAGGCGTAATACCAGGTGTAGAGGCCAACTGTACAGGCTCAGTCACAATTGAAGTGGTCTTCGGATCTCCGGATAATTTCCGAAGCAAGGAGTTAATCTTCGACATAGTCCCATTCCGCAGTGGCTATCACGCACTGCTCGGGCGAACCACATTCGCCAAGTTCAATGCGGTACCGCACTACACATACCTTAAGCTCAAGATGCCAGGCCCTTGAGGAGTAATTACGGTCAATGGAAACACCGAACACTCTCTCCGAACGGAGGAGTACACGGCGGCCCTTGCTGCGGAAGTACAAAGCAGCCTCTCCAGGCAGTTCTCCAGTCCGGCCATTAAACGTCCGGACAGCGTCAAGCGCGCCCGGAGTAACCTACAACAAGACCGCCTGGCACGTTCCGAGCAGGCGTAGCAGTACGGCCCCAACCCCAGCCCTCGCAAAAATGCGACACCAGTACTTCGCGTAATAACTACGCTCTAGAAATACCATGGGTACAGGGGAGGGGCACCATCACGGCATGCCCGAAACACGGCTTAAACCGCACCAGGGGCTGCCGATCTTTTAATTTTCTCTTACTTTTAGGACTCCACTCTTCGGAAGGCCTGTTCGGCAGTTCAATTGCCGCACAAACGATGCAAGAACCAGGGAAGCATACAAGCCATGCCGCATTACGGAACTCCCAGGTGGTCTCTATCACGAGCAGTATACCTGTTTCGCATACCATTCCGCAGCCTGCCCCTGGAACGGACATGTTAAATAGTCCAACCTTTTGCTTATCGCATTATTTGTATCGTTCTGCTTTGATCGCAGCCCTTTTTAATAAACAATGCATAGCTTTTGTCTCTCTTTGCATTACCTTTTTTTACAAATATATGTTCCTTAACGACATGTTGCACCCGTACACTTTGGTACGGCCAAAATACGCCAGGGGCTTTAGTACCCCTCAATATGGTGTGAGAAGTCCGAACACTTTAACAAGTACGGCACCCCGAACTTATAGCATTATATGCATCGGCTCCGAATCATGTCTTGGGTCAATAGTTGGGTTTGCACGGCTCCTATGTTTTGGTGCCTTACGTTCCGCTATATCGGCTAAGGTATCACTAGGAGAACTACTGCGATTGTGCCCCAGTTGAGTTGGGTCGAGCACCTCAGTAGAGAAAGCTAAAACTGACTGTCATGATGAAGCGAGAGCTGGTCGTTGTTCGAGATGTTTTTCGAGTCCCTAAAGACTTATGCCGCTTAGAGCGAGGAGTCGGCTCTGTCCGGCCAAGGCGTGGATAGCGCCCCGAACTTGGTCTTCCGAATACCAGGGGCTTCGCTGAAATTTAAAATTATAGAATTCTATGGCTAAGTGAGAGTGTTCACGCATTATAGTCCGATTGCCTTGTTCGTTGTGCTGAGCGCCTCCCTCGAAGGACCCAAACATGGGAAAAAGAGCGCTCAGGTATATCCCCGAACACCCCAGCACTAGCAGCACGGGGGCAGAAGCCGACGACTCGCCATCTCTCGGAATTGATAAACAGCCGCATAGAAGGTAATATTTTAAATTCCAACAGCATTTCTTAGCGCATATGAACAAGTTTTCAGCGCACAGGACAAAACGAGCGAATTTTACTCAAAAATTACATCCCTGGAACATTCATCCGCCATAAGGCGGGCACCCTTTAGAACATCCGTATAATAATTTTCGGGCTTGCGATGCTCTTTCCCCGGCGGTGGCCCGTCCTTCATAAGCTTCTCAGCATCCAGCTTGCCCCAGTGCACCTTAGGACGGGCAAGGGCCCTACGGGCACCTTCAATGCAGACTGAGCGCTTGATGACTTCGAGCCTTGGACAGGCCCCCACCAGCCGCCGCACCAGCCCGAAATAGCTCCCAGGCAGAGCCTCTCCAGGCCATAGCCGAACTATGAGGCCCTTCATGGCCTGTTCGGCCGCCTTGTGGAGCTCGACCAGTTGCTTCAGCTGGTCGCTCAGGGGCACGGGGTGTCCGGCCTCAGCATACTGAGACCAGAACACCTTCTCTGTCGAGCTGCCCTCCTCGGCTCGATAGAATGCGGCGGCATCGGACACACTACGGGGAAGATCTGCGAATGCTCCTGGAGAGCTCCGGATTCGGGTAAGTAACAAGTAACTCACGCTTATGTGTTTGCTTTGCATAAAGAATGCCTTACCCGCCGCTATCTTTTTCACCGCATCCAACTCCTGGAGGGTCTTCTGGGATTCGGCCTTGGCAGACTTGGCATTTTCAATAGCCATCGTGAGCTCGGACACTCGCGTCTTTGAGTCAAGCTCCAAATTCTCATGTTTTTTCATGAGAGCCTGGAGCTCTTGCTGCACCTTGCCAACCTGGGCCTCATACTTCTCCCGCTCGGTGCGCTCCGTGGCTGCCCTCTTCTCGGACTCGACCCGTGCTTGCTTAAGGGTCGCCACCTCCGACGTGGCCCCTACAATAGCCACGATAATCCTGTCATTTTTTGCAATTGTACCTTTTTTATATATATTTAAACAAGGTATTTCTTACCTTCCTTGTCCTCAAGCTGCTTCTTGGCACGCCCGAGCTCTTGCTCGGACTGCTCGAGGTTCTGCTTTAGCGTGTCCACTTCCGCAGTCAGTGCGGCGGACGCCAGCAGAGAAGCCTGCATACACATATTGACTCCTTTTCGTTAGACTCCTGCGAATTTTATTTGATCCTCTCTTCGGCTTTTCTTCCCGAACGCCAAACAAAGCATTAGGGGCTACTGTCTATGCGGTAATATTATTTACACATTCTTTACTTACCTCAAAGCCTGTTAAAAGGCTAGTACAAGCTTCAGTCAGTCCGCTCTTGGCGGACTGAACCTTCTGGACCACCGCACTCATAATGGTGCGGTGCTCCTCGTTGATGGAGGCGCCTTTGAGCACCTCCAACAGATTGTCCGGCGCCTCCGGTTGGACGGGGGTCACCGGCACGGTGGGCTTGCTCCTCTTGGAAGGAGGTCGCCCACCGGACTCTGGAACCTTTGAAGGTTCCGGAGCGGTGTCCGGCCTAGAGCCGGACTTGGAGCCCTGGGGGGTTCTATCCCCTTCACTCCTGGAGTCCGGGAGGTCGCCTTGCAGTGCCTCCAGGACCACCTCCTCCTGGCTTGGAACCTGTTGGGACAACACTTCGGCGTCGTCCGTAGGGTGGGGGGAGGAAGCCGTCGGAAGCGAATTCACATCCGACGAGTCCAGTGAACCGCTCGACGATGCGTCGAGCCGGTCTTTGGGTGGGCTGCATAAACATATTCGACATAAGGGAAAGTTGTGCAATAAAGGAATACTATGAATTACTTTGGTATCTGGACACTTACGATTTCGCCAGGGGCTTGGCCCTGAGCGGCCACTCCTCTCCGCCGTCGTCGGGGTCGGTGGAGTAGTCCGGAGGAAGGGTTTTCCCCTTCTTGGACCCTTCGGCCTCCCCAGGGAGGGCGGCCTTCCTTTTCTTCTCTCCCCCCGCTGGTGAAGGAAATATGCCCTAGAGGCAATAATAAAGTTATTATTTATTTCCTTATTTCATGATAAATGTTTATTATTCATGCTAGAATTGTATTAACCGGAAACATAATACATGTGTGAATACATAGACAAACAGAGTGTCACTAGTATGCCTCTACTTGACTAGCTCGTTAATCAAAGATGGTTATGCTTCCTAACCATGGACAAAGAGTTGTTATTTGATTAACAAGGTCACATCATTAGTTGAATGATCTGATTGACATGACCCATTCCATTAGCTTAGCACCCGATCGTTTAGTATGTTGCTATTGCTTTCTTCATGACTTATACATGTTCCTATGACTATGAGATTATGCAACTACCGTTTGCCGGAGGAACACTTTGGGTGCTACCAAACGTCACAACGTAACTGGGTGATTATAAAGGAGCATTACAGGTGTCTCCAAAGGTAGATGTTGGGTTGGCGTATTTCGAGATTAGGATTTGTCACTCCGATTGTCGGAGAGGTATCTCTGGGCCCTCTCGGTAATACACATCACATAAGCCTTGCAAGCATTACAACTAATATGTTAGTTGTGAGATGATGTATTACGGAACGAGTAAAGAGACTTGCCGGTAACGAGATTGAACTAGGTATTGGATACCGACGATCGAATCTCGGGCAAGTAACATACCGATGACAAAGGGAACAACGTATGTTGTTATGCGGTCTGACCGATAAAGATCTTCGTAGAATATGTAGGAGCCAATATGGGCATCCAGGTCCCGCTATTGGTTATTGACCGGAGACGTGTCTCGGTCATGTCTACATTGTTCTCGAACCCGTAGGGTCCGCACGCTTAAGGTTACGATGACAGTTATATTATGAGTTTATGCATTTTGATGTACCGAAGGTTGTTCGGAGTCCCGGATGTGATCACGGACATGACGAGGAGTCTCGAAATGGTCGAGACGTAAAGATTGATATATTGGAAGCCTATGTTTGGACATCGGAAGTGTTCCGGGTGAAATCGGGATTTTACCAGAGTACCGGGAGGGTTACCGGAACCCCCTGGGAGCCATATGGGCCTTCATGGGCCTTAGTGGAAAGGAGAAAGGGGCAGCCCAAGGTGGCTGCGCCACTTCCCCCTCCCCTAGTCCTATTAGGACTAGGAGAAGGTGGCCGGCCCCCCTCTCTCTCTTCCCCTCCGAGGAATCCTAGTTGGACTAGGATTGGGGGGAGGAATCCTACTCCCAGAGGGAGTAGGACTCTCCTGCGCCTCCCCTCCTTGGCCGGCCAGCCCTCCCCCTTGGCTCCTTTATATACGGAGGCAGGGGGCACCTCTATACACACACGTTGATCCACGTGATCTATTCCTTAGCCGTGTGCGGTGCCCCCTGCAGCCATATACCTCGATAATACTGTAGCAGAGTTTAGGCGAAGCCCTGCTGCTGTAGTACATCAAGATCGTCACCACGCCGTCGTGCTGACGGAACTCTTCCCCGACACTTTGCTGGATCGGAGTCCGGGGATCGTCATCGAGCTGAACATGTGCTCGAACTCGGAGGTGCCGTAGTTTCGGTGCTTGATCGGTTGGATCGTGAAGACGTACGACTACTTCCTCTAAGTCGTGTCATCGCTTCCGCAGTCGGTCTGCGTTGGGTACGTAGACAACACTCTCCCCCTCGTTGCTATGCATCACATGATCTTGCGTGTGCGTAGGAAATTTTTTGAAATTACTACGAAACCCAACAGTGGCATCCGAGCCTACGTTATTGATGTTGATGTTATATGCACGAGTAGAACACAAGTGAGTTGTGGACGATACAAGTCATACTGCCTACCAGCATGTCATACTTTGGTTCGGCGGTATTGTTGGACGAGACGACCCGGACCAACCTTACGCGTACGCTTACGCGAGACCGGTTCCCTCGACGTGCTTTGCACATAGATGGCTTGCGGGCGATTGTCTCTCCAACTTTAGTTGAACCAAGTATGGCTACGCCCGGTCCTTGCGAAGGTTAAAATGGAGTCTATTTGACAAACTATCGTTGTGGTTTTGATGCGTAGGTGAGATTGGTTCTTGCTTAAAGCCCGTAGCAGCCACGTAAAACTTGCAACAACAAAGTAGAGGACGTCTAACTTGTTTTTGCAGGGCATGTTGTGATGTGATATGGTCAAGGCATGATGCTAAATTTTATTGTATGAGATGATCATGTTTTGTAACCAAGTTATCGGCAACTGGCAGGAGCCATATGGTTGTCGCTTTATTGTATGCAATGCAATCGCGATGTAATGCTTTACTTTATTACTAAGCGGTAGTGATAGTCGTAGAAGCATAAGATTGGCGAGACGACAACGATGCTACGATGGAGATCAAGGTGTCGCGCCGGTGACGATGGTGATCATGACGGTGCTTCGGAGATGGAGATCACAGGCACAAGATGATGATGGCCATATCATATCACTTATATTGATTGCATGTGATGTTTATCTTTTATGCATCTTATCTTGCTTTGATTGACGGTAGCATTATAAGATGATCTCTCACTAAATTATCAAGAAGTGTTCTCCCTGAGTATGCACCGTTGCGAAAGTTCTTCGTGCTGAGACACCACGTGATGATCGGGTGTGATAGGCTCTACGTTCAAATACAACGGGTGCAAAACAGTTGCACACGCGGAATACTCAGGTTATACTTGACGAGCCAAGCATATACAGATATGGCCTCGGAACACGGAGACCGAAAGGTCGAGCATGAATCATATAGTAGATATGATCAACATAGTGATGTTCACCAATGAAACTACTCCATCTCACGTGATGATCGGACATGGTTTAGTTGATTTGGATCACGTGATCACTTAGAGGATTAGAGGGATGTCTATCTAAGTGGGAGTTCTTAAGTAATATGATTAATTGAACTTAAATTTATCATGAACTTAGTCCTGGTAGTATTTTGCAAATCATGTTGTAGATCAATAGCTCACGTTGTTGCTTCCCTGTGTTTATTTTGATATGTTCCTAGAGAAAATTGTGTTGAAAGATATTAGTAGCAAAGATGCGGATTGAATCCGTGATCTGAGGTTTATCCTCATTGCTGCACAGAAGAATTATGTCCTTGATGCACCGCTAGGTGACGGACCTATTGCAGGAGCAGATGCAGACGTTATGAACGTTTGGCTAGCTCAATATGATGACTACTTGATAGTTTAGTGCACCATGCTTAATGGCTTAAGAATAGAGACTTCAAAGACGTTTTGAACGTCATGGAGCATATGAGATGTTCCAGGAGTTGAAGTTAATATTTCAAGCAAATACCCGAGTTGAGAGATATGAAAGTCTCCAACAAGTTCTATAGCTAAAAGATGGAGGAGAATCGCTCAACTAGTGAGCATGTGCCCAGATTGTCTGAGTACAACAATCGCTTGAATCAAGTGGGAGTTAATCTTCCAGATAAGATAGTGATTGACAGAATTCTCTAGTCACCATCACCAAGTTAGTAGAACTTCGTGATGAACTATGATATGCAAGGGATAACGGAAACGATTCCCAAGCTCTTCGTGATGTTGAAATCGACGAAGGTAGAAATCAAGAAAGAGCATCAAGTGTTGATGGTAGACAAGACCACTAGTTTCAATAAAAGGGCAAAGGGAAGAAGGGGAACTTCAAGAAGAACGGCAAGTAAGTTGCTGCTCAAGTGAAGAAGCCCAAGTCTGGTCCTAAGCCTGAGACTAAGTGTTTCTACTTCAAAGGGACTGGTCACTGGAAGTAGAACTACCCCAAGTGATTGGCAGATAAGAAGGATGGCAAAGTGAACATAAGTATATTTGATATACATGTTATTGATGTGTACTTTACTAGTGTTTATAGCAACCCCTCAGTATTTGATACTAGTTCAGTTGCTAAGATTAGTAACTCGAAACGGGAGTTGCAGAATAAACAGAGACTAGTTAAGAGTGAAGTGACGATGTGTGTTGGAAGTGGTTCCAAGATTGATATGATCATCATCGCACACTCCCCTATACTTTCGGGATTAGTGTTGAAACTGAATAAGTGTTATTTGGTTTTTGCGTTGAGCATGAATATGATTTGATCATGTTTATTGTAATACGGTTATTCATTTAAGTAAAAGAATAAATTGTTGTTCTGTTTACATGAATAAAACCTTATATGGTTACACACCCAATGAAAATAGTTCGTTGGATCTCGATCGTAGTGATACACATAATCATAATATTGAAACCAAAAGATGCAAAGTTAATAATGATAGTGCAACTTATTTGTAGCACTGCCGTTTAGGTCATATTGGTGTAAAGCGCATGAAGAAACTCCATGCTGATGGGATTTTGGAATCACTTGATTATGAATCACTTGATGCTTGCGAACCATGCCTTTTGGGCAAGATGACTAAAACGCCATTCTCCAGAACAATGAAGCAAGCAACAGATTGGTTGAAGATCATACATACTGATGTATGTGGTCCGATGAATATTAAGGCTTGCAGCAGGTATCATTATTTTCTGACCTTCACAGATGATTTGAGCAGATATGGGGATATCTACTTGATGAAACATAAGTCTGAAACATTTGAACAGTTCAAAGAATTTCAGAGTGAAGTGGAAAATCATCGTGACAAGAAAATAAAAGTTCCTACGATATGATCGCAGATGTAAAATATTTGAGTTACGAGTTTTGTCTTCAATTAAAACAATGTGGAATAGTTCCACAAACTCATGCCACATGGAACACCACAGCATAATGGTGTGTCCGAACGTCATAATCGTACTTTATTGGATATAGTGCAATCTATGATGTCTCTTACTGATCTACCACTATCGTTTTGGGGTTATGCATTAGAGACAGTTGCATTCACGTTAAATAGGGCACCATCTAAATCCGTTGAGACGACACCGTGTGAACTATGGTTTGGCAAGAAACCTAAGCTGTCGTTTCTTAAAGTTTGGGGTTGCGATGCTTATATGAAAAAGTTTCATCCTGATAAGCTCAAACTCAAATCGGAGAAGTGCGTCTTCATAGGATATCCAAAGGAAACTATTGGATACACCTTCTATCACAGATCCGAAGGCAAGACTTTTGTTGCTAAAATTCGGAAACTTTCTGGAGAAGGAGTTTCTCTCGAAAGAAGTGAGTGGGAGGAAAGTAGAACTTGACGAGGTAACTATACCTGCTCCCTTATTGGAAAGTAGTACATCACAGAAAACTGTTTCTGTGACACCTACACCAGTTAGTGAGGAAGCTAATGATGATGATCATGAAACTTCAGAACAAGATACTACTGAACCTCGTAGATCAACCAGAGTAAGATCCGTGCCAGAGTGGTACGGTAATCCTGTTCTGGAAGTCATTCTACTAGATCATGATGAACCTACGAACTATGAAGAAGCGATGGTTAGCCCAGATTCCGCAAAGTGGCTTGAAGCCATGAAATCTGAGATATGATCCATGTATGAGAACAAAGTATGGACTTTGGTTGACTTGCCCGATGATCGGCAAGCCATAGAAAATAAATGGATCTTCAAGAGGAAGACGGACGCTGATAGTAGTGTTACTATCTACAAAGCTAGAATTGTCGCAAAAGGTTTTCGACAAGTTCAAGGTGTTGACTACGATGAGTTTTTCTCACTCGTATCTATGCTTAAGTCTGTCCGAATCATGTTAGCAATTGCCGCATTTTATGAAATCTGGCAAATGGATAAACAAAACTGCATTCCTTAATGGATTTACTAAAGAAGAGTTGTATACGATGCAACTAGAAGGTTTTGTCGATCCTAAAGGTGTTAACTAAATATGCAAGCTCCAGCGATCCATCTATGGACTGGTGCAAGAATCTCGGAGTTGGAATATACGCTTTGATAAGTTGATCAAAGCATATAGTTTTATACAGACTTGCGGTGAAGCCTGTATTTACAAGAAAGTGAGTGGGAGCACTACAGCATTTCTGATAAGTATGTGTGAATGACATATTGCTGATCGGAAATAATGTAGAATTATTCTGTAAAGCATAAAGGAGTGTTTGAAAGGAGTTTTTCAAAGAAAGACTTCGGTAAAGCTGCTTACATATTGAGCTTCAAGATCTATAGAGATAGATCAAGACGCTTGATAAGTTTTTCAATGAGTACATACCTTGACAAGATTTTGAAGTAGTTCAAAATGGAACAGTCAAAGAAAAAGTTTCTTGCCTGTGTTACAAGGTGTGAAGTTGAGTAAGACTCAAAGCCCGACCACGGCAGAAGATAGAAAGAGAATGAAAGTCATTCCCTATGCCTTGGCCATAGGTTCTATAAAGTATGTCATGCTGTGTACCAGATCTATTGGATACCCTGCATTGATTTGGCAAGGGAGTACAATAGTGATCTAGGAGTAGATCACTGGACAGCGGTCAAAATTATCCTTAGTAGAATAAGGATATGTTTCTCGATTATGGAGGTGACAAAAAGGTTCGCCGTAAAGGGTTACGTCGATGCAAGTTTTGACACTGATCTGGATGACTCTAAGTCTCGATCTAGATACATATTGAAAGTGGGAGCAATTAGCTAGAGTAGCTCCGTGCAGAGCATTGTAGACATAGAAAATTGCAAAATACATAACGGATCTGAATGTGAAAGACCGTTGACTAAGATTCTCTCACAAGAAAAACATGATCACACCTTAGTACTCTTTGGGTGTTAATCAAATAGCGATGTGAACTAGATTACCAAATCTAGTAAACCCTTTGGGTGTTGGTCACATGACGATGTGAACTATGGGTGTTAATCACATGATGATGTGAACTATCGATGTTAATCACATGGTGATGTGATCTAGATTATTGACTCTAGTGCAAGTGGGAGACTGAAGGAAATATGCCCTAGAGGCAATAATAAAGTTATTATTTATTTCCTTATTTCATGATAAATGTTTATTATTCATGCTAGAATTGTATTAACCGGAAACATAATACATGTGTGAATACATAGACAAACAGAGTGTCACTAGTATGCCTCTACTTGACTAGCTCGTTAATCAAAGATGGTTATGTTTCCTAACCATGGACAAAGAGTTGTTATTTGATTAACAAGGTCACATCATTAGTTGAATGATCTGATTGACATGACCCATTCCATTAGCTTAGCACCCGATCGTTTAGTATGTTGCTATTGCTTTCTTCATGACTTATACATGTTCCTATGACTATGAGATTATGCAACTCCCGTTTGCCTGAGGAACACTTTGGGTGCTACCAAACGTCACAACATAACTGGGTGATTATAAAGGAGCATTACAGGTGTCTCCAAAGGTAGATGAAGGGTTGGCGTATTTCGAGATTAGGATTTGTCACTCCGATTGTCGGAGAGGTATCTCTGGGCCCTCTCGGTAATACACATCACATAAGCCTTGCAAGCATTACAACTAATATGTTAGTTGTGAGATGATGTATTACGGAACGAGTAAAGAGACTTGCCGGTAACGAGATTGAACTAGGTATTGGATACCGACGATCGAATCTCGGGCAAGTAACATACCGATGACAAAGGGAACAACGTATGTTGTTATGCGGTCTGACCGATAAAGATCTTCGTAGAATATGTAGGAGCCAATATGGGCATCCAGGTCCTGCTATTGGTTATTGACCGGAGACGTGTCTCGGTCATGTCTACATTGTTCTCGAACCCGTAGGGTCCGCACGCTTAAGGTTACGATGACAGTTATATTATGAGTTTATGCATTTTGATGTACCGAAGGTTGTTCAGGGTCCTGGATGTGATCACGGACATGACGAGGAGTCTCGAAATGGTCGAGACGTAAAGATTGATATATTGGAAGCCTATGTTTGGACATCGGAAGTGTTCCGGGTGAAATCGGGATTTTACCGGAGTACCGGGAGGGTTATCGGAACACCCCGGGAGCCATATGGGCCTTCATGGGCCTTAGTGGAAAGGAGAAAGGGGCAGCCCAAGGTGGCTGCGCCACTTCCCCCTCCCCTAGTCCTATTAGGACTAGGAGAAGGTGGCCGGCCCCCCTCTCTCCCTTCCCCTCCGAGGAATCCTAGTAGGACTAGGATTGGGGGGAGGAATCCTACTCCCAAAGGGAGTAGGACTCTCCTGCGCCTCCCCTCCTTGGCCGGCCAGCCCTCCCCCTTGGCTCCTTTATATACGGAGGCAGGGGGCACCTCTATACACACAAGTTGATCCACGTGATCTATTCCTTAGCCGTGTGCGGTGCCCCCTGCCACCATATACCTCGATAATACTTTAGCGGAGTTTAGGTGAAGCCCTGCTGCTGTAGTACATCAAGATCGTCACCACGCCGTCGTGCTGACGGAACTCTTCCCCGAAACTTTGCTGGATCGGAGTCCGGGGATCGTCATCGAGCTGAACGTGTGCTCGAACTCGGAGGTGCCGTAGTTTCGGTGCTTGATCGGTTGGATCGTGAAGACGTACGACTACTTCCTCTACGTTGTGTCATCGCTTCCGCAGTCGGTCTGCGTTGGGTACGTAGACAACACTCTCCCCCTCGTTGCTATGCATCACATGATCTTGCGTGTGCGTAGGAAATTTTTTGAAATTACTACGAAACCCAACAGCTGGAGGGGAAGAGGTCTCTTCTTCCTCCTCCTCGTCTTCACGGGAGGAATGCGCCTTGGAGCCGTCGGATGATGAACCCGACACCTCCCGGCGCCGGGCACTTTTTCGAGTCCCCGTGGCCTTCTTCGTGGCCTTCTTCTCCGGCACCACATAGGGTGCCGGAACCAGCAACTTCGCCAAGAGGGCATCAGCTGGGTCTTCGGGCAAAGGAGCCGGAAAGTCGATCTGTCCGGACTTCGCCTGCCAAACCTGTCAAAGGTAAGGGAGCTTAGATCCCGCATAGAGTTAAACTATGAAAAACTAATACCCTGTAAAAGGCACAAACAACTTACCGCGCTGGCGTGATGCTGCGCACTGAATCCGCGATCCTCGATAGCGGATGCGGGAGTCTCGACGCCCTTGAAAAGCACCTTCCAGACATCTTCGCACGTCGTGTCGAAGAGCCCGCTCAGAGTTTGGTGCTGCGCCGGGTTGAACTCCCACAGATTGAAGGCCCGTTGTTGACACGAGAGGATCCGGTGGATGAGCATGACCTGGACTACGTTGAGAAGCTTGAGCTGCTTGTCCACCAGGGTTTGGATGCATGTTTGCAGTCTAGTCACCTCTCCTTTGCTGCCCCACGACAGGCCCGTCTCTTTCCAGGACGTGAGCCACGTTGGGGCTCCGGACCGGAACTCAGGGGCTGCGACCCACTCAGGGTCGCGTGGCTCGGTGATGTAAAACCACCCCAATTGCCACCCCTTCAGGGTCTCCACAAAGGAGCCCTCGAGCTATAAGACGTTGGGCATCTTGCCCACCATGGCGCCTCCGCACTCCGCCTGGTTGCCGCGCACCACCTTCGGCTTGACATTGAAAGTCTTGAGCCATAGGCCGAAATGGGGGCAGATGCAGAGGAAAGCCTCGCACACGACGATAAACGCCGAGATGTTGAGGATGAAGTTCGGGGCCAGATCATGGAAATCCAGGCCGTAGTAGAAAATGAGTCCCCGGACGAATGGGTGGATAGGAAAGCCCAGTCCGCGGAGGAAGTGGGGAAGGAACACTACCCTCCCATGGGGCCTTGGGGTGGGGAGGAGCTGCCCCTCTTCGGGAAGCCGGTACGCGATGTCGTTAGACAAGTATCTGGCCTTCCTTAGTTTTTTTATGTGTCCCTCCGTGACAGAGGAGACCATCCACTTGCCTCCCGCTCCGGACATGGCTGGAGAAGGTTGAGGTGGGGAGTGCGGACTTGGGCGCTGGAGCTCGAGTGCGCAAGAATGGATAGGCAAAGGAGGAAGAGGGCGTAGGTGAAAAGGTGGATCCTTATCCCCTTATATGGGTGGACGCAACTGCGTGTCCCCACCAGCCTGGTAAAACTCGCTTATCCCCAAGCGCCGTAATCAATGGCGCGGTTGGGTTACCCACACCCATATTGATGAGAATCCCGGAATAAGGGGACACAATCTTTGCTTCGACGAGACGTGCCAAGGAAACCGCCTCGCATGACACGCTGAGGTGGGATAATAAAACGATTCGAATAAAGGCTTGGCCGTGGTGCGTCACACTATGGAATACGTCAGCATATTAGATTTTTGTAAATATTATTATCTCTATGGCAATATGTGGAAACTTATCTTGCAGAGCCGGACACTATCTTTGTGTTCAAAATCTTCTATGAAGTACTTGGAGGAGGAACGCGCCTTGCAATGCCGAAGACAATCTGCGCGCCGGACTCGTCGTCATTGAAGCCTGGTTCAGGGGCTACTGAGGGAGTCTTGGATTAGGGGGTGTCCGGATGGCCAGACTATACCTACAGCCGGACTCCTGGACTATGAAGATACAAGATTGAAGACTTTGTCCCGTGTCCGGAAGGGACTTTCCTTGGCGTGGAAGGCAAGCTTGGCGATACAGATATGTAGATCTCCTACCATTATAACCGACTTTGTGTAACCCTAACCCTCTTCGGTGTCTATATAAACCGGAGGGTTTTAGTCCGTAGGACAACATACTGAACAACAATCATACCATAGGCTAGCTTCTAGGGTTTAGCCTCTCCGATCTCGTGGTAGATCTACTCTTGTACTACCCATATCATCAATATTAATCAAGCAGGACGTAGGGTTTTACCTCCATCATGAGGGCCCGAACCTGGGTAAAACTTCGTGTCCCTTGCCTCCTGTTACCATCTGGCCTAGACGCACAGTTCGGGACCCCCTACCCGAGATCCGCCAGTTTTGACACCGACACGGATGGAACCCGAATAGGCGATAAACCTGGACGAGAGACTTGTGTGATTAGTTAGGTCGTGGCCGACTCCCTCGCCCGGCTTCCGCTTGAAGGTTGCCGAGGTACATGATGTGTACAGGGCGATAAGTGGCGAGAGCGTGTGTGAAGAAGTACACCCCTGCAGGGTTATCATTATCTATTCAAATAGCCGGATTCCTCGGATATGGAAACTTGGACCCCTTGCATAGTTCATAGACAAGTGAAAGTGGATACTTTTAAATGTGCAAGATAAGCGTGAGTGCTATGGATGGCGTTCTCGTAGGGAGGTGGGAGCGGATCCATAGTGGTGTATTGGTATGGTGAATTTGTGGACTCGTGTGCGCCACCTCAAAAGAGTTACTTGCAGTCGTAGTTCAGGATAGCCACCGAGTCAAAGCTGGCTTGCTGCAGTTAAACTCCACCATCCCTTCGTTGATAATGATGCATATGTAGTTAGCTCTGATGTAAGTCTTGCTGAGTACATTTGTACTCACGTTTGCTTAATTTATGTTTTTGCAGAGAGACGTCAATCTCGCTAGTAGTTCCATGTGGACTTCGACGTTTAGCTTGTTAGCTCAGCTACGATCTTGTACCTTGGGAGGGTCTTGTAGATAGTCAGGCTTCTGAGCCTTCTTCATTTGTAGTTGTCTATACTCAGACAAGTTAAGCTTCCGCATGTGCTTGTTGCTTGTATGCTCTAAATGTTGGGTCATGAGACCCATGTTTGTAATATCTCGCTCCTCAGAGCCTAATGAATAAATACTTTGAGTTGTAGAGTCTTGTTGTGATGCCATGTTGTATTGCACATATTGAGCATATTGTGTGGATGATTGAAATGCTTGGTATGTGTGGGATCCGACAACCTAGTTGTTTATCCTTGGTAGCCTCTCTTATGGGGAAATGTAGTCTTGTGCTTCCATGAGCCATAGTAGTCCGCTACAGCCCGGTTCACCGGAGTCCTGCTAGCCCAGCACTACTGCTCCGGAACACTTGACTGGCCGGCATGTGATTCACTTCGTTCCTGTGTCTGTCCCTTCGGGGAAATGCCACGCGGTGACATCCGGAGTCCTGCCTAGCCTGCTACAGCCCGGGTTCCCGAAGTCCTGTTAGCCCAGTGCTATAGTCCGGTTTCTCAAGCTGCTGACCGACATGCTCGATGTTGATTCATGTATGCCTGTTCCCGTAAGTTAGTGCCACTTTGGGTTCACGACTAGTCATGTCGGCCCGGGTTCTCTGTCATATGGATGCTAGCAACACTATCATATACGTGAGCCAAAAGGCGCAAACGGTCCCGGGCCGTGGTAAGGCGACACGCATGGAAATACTGTGCGTGAGGCCGCAAAGTGATATGAGGTGTTACAGGCTAGATCGGTGTGACTTAGAATCGGGGTCCTGACAAAAACCTTCTATGGTCATACACCCAATGTAAATGGTTTGTTGAATATTGATCATAGTGATACACATATTCATAATATTGATGCCAAAAGATGCAAAGTTGATAATTATAGTGCAACATACTTGTGGCACTGCCATTTAGGTCATATTGGTGTAAAGCGCATGAAGAAACTCCATGTAGATGGACTTTTGGAATCACTTGATTATGAATCATTTGATATTTGTGAACCATGCCTCAAGGGTAAGATGACTGAAACTCCGTTCTCCGGAACGATGGAGCGAGCTAATGACTTATTGGAAATAATACATACCGATGTATGTGGTCCAATGAGTGTTGAGGCACACGGCGAGTATCATTATTTTCTGACATTTACACACGATTTGAGTAGGTATGCGTATATCTACTTGATGAAACACAAGTCTGAAACATTTGAAAAGTTCAAAGAATTTCAGAGTGAAGTGGAGAACCATCGTAACAAGAAGATAAAGTTTCTACGATTTGATCACAGAGGCGAATATTTGAGTTACGAGTTTGGCCTTCATTTAAAACAATGTGGAATTATTTCACAACTCACGCCACCTGGAACACCATAGCGTAATGGTGTGTCCGAACGTTGTAGTCGTACTTTATTAGATATAGTGCATTCTATGATTCTTACTGATTTGCCTTTATGATTTTGGGGTTATGCATTAAAGACAAATGCATTCACTTTAAATAGGGCACCGTCTAAATCCGTTGAGACGACACCATATGAACTATGGTTTGGCAAGAAACCTAAGTTGTCGTTTCTTAAAGTTTGGGGATGCGATGCTTACATCAAAAGGCTTCAACCAGATAAGCTCGAACCCAAATTGGAGAAGTGTGTCTTCATAGGATACCCTAAGGAAACAATTTGATACACCTTCCATCACAAATCTGAAGGCAAGATCTTTGTTGCCAAGAATAGGTCCTTTCTAGAGAAGGAGTTTCTCTCGAAAGAAGTGAGTGGGAGGAATGTAGAACTTGATGAGGTAATTGTACCTTCTCTCGAATTGGAAAGTAGCACATCAGAGAAAACCATTCCCATGATGCCTACACCAATTGGAGAGAAAGCTAATGATGATGATCATGAAACTTTGAATCAAGTTACTACTGGACCTTGTAGGTCGAGTAGAGCACGCTCCGCACCAGAGTGGTACGGTAATCATGTCCTGGAAGTCATGTTATTAGACCATGCCAATCCTACGAACTATGAAGAAGCTATGATGAGCCTAGATTCCGATAAATGGCTTGAGGCCATGAAATTTGAGATAGGATCTAGGTATGAGAACATGGACTTTGGTGGACTTTCCCGATGATCGACAAGCCATTGAGAATAAATGGATCTTCAAGAAGAAGACGGATGCCGATGGTAATGTCACTATCTACAAAGCTCGACTTGTCGCGAAAGGTTTTCGACAAGTTCAAGGGGTTAACTACGATGAGACTTTCTCGCCCGTAGCGATGCATAAGTCTGTCCGAATCATGTTAGCAATTGCCGCATTTTATAATTATGAAATCTGGCAAATGGATGTCAAAACTGCATTCCTTAATGGGTTTCTTAAAGAAGAGTTGTATATGATGCAATCAGAAGGTTTTGTCGATCCTAGAGGTTCTAACAAAGTGTGCAAGCTCCAGCGATCCATCTATGGACTGGTGCAAGCATCTCGGACTTGGAATATACGCTTTGATGAGGTGATCAAAGCATTTGGTTTTATACAAACTTATGGTGAAGCCTGTATTTACAAGAAAGTGAGTGGGAGCTCTGTAGCATTTCTAATATTTTATGTGGATGACATATTGCTGATTGGAAATGATATAGAATTTCTGGATAGAATAAAAGGTTACTTGAATAAGACTTTATCAATGAAGTACCTCGATGAAGCTACTTACGTATTGAGCATCAAGATCTATAGGGATAGATCGAGATGCTTAACAGGACTTTCACAAAGCACATACCTTGACAAAGTTTTGAAGAAGTTCAAAATAGATGAGTCAAAAAGGGTTCTTGCCTGTGTTGCAAGGTGTGAAGTTGAGTAAGACTCAAAACCCGACCACGATAGAAGATAGAGAGAGAATGAAAGTCATTCCCTATGCCTCGGCCATAGGTTCTATAAAGTATACCATGTTGTGTACCTTGCCATGATTTTGGCAACGTGGTACAATAGTGATCCAGAAGTAGATCACTGGACAGCGGTCAAAATTATCCTTAGTTACCTAAGAGGATTAAGGAGATATTTCTCGGTTATAGAGGTGATAAGGAGTTCGTCGTAAAGGGTTGCGTCGTTGCAAGTTTTGACACCGATTCGGATGACTCTGAGTCTCGATTTGGATACATATTGAAAGTGGGAGCAATTAGTTAGAGTATCTCCATGCAGAGCATTGTTGACATAGAAATTTGCAAAATACATACGGATCTGAATGTGGCAGGCCCGTTCACTAAACTTCTCTCGCAAGAAAAACATGATCACACCTTAGTACTCTTTGGGTGTTAATCATATGGCGATGTGAACTAGATTATTGACTCTAGTAAACTCTTTGGGTGTTGGTCACATGGTGATGTGAACTATGGGTGTTAATCACATGGCGATGTGAACTAGATAATTGACTATAGTGCAAGTGGGAAACTGAAGGAAATATTCCCTAGAGGCAATACTAAATTGTTATTATTATATTTCCTTAATCATGATAAAGGTATTATTCATGCTAGAATTGTATTGACTGGGAACTTAAATACATGTGTGGATACATAAACAAATATCGTGTCCCTAGTGAGCCTCTACTAGACTAGCTCATTGATCAAAAGATGGTTAAGGTTTCCTAACCATAGACATGAGTTGTCATTTGATAATGGGATCACATCATTAGGAGAATGATGTGATGGACAAGACCCGTCCATTAGCTTAGCACATGATCGTTCAGTTTATTGCTACTGCTTTCTTAATGTCAAATACATGTTCCTTCAACCATGAGATCATGCAACTCCCGGATACCGGAAGAATGACTCGTGTGATATCAAACGTCACAAAGTAACTAGGTGATTATAAAGATGATCTACAGTCTTCGAAGGTGTCTGTTGAGTTGACATGGATCGAGATTGGGATTTGTCACTCCGATTATCAGAGAGGTATCTCTGGGCCCTCTCGGTAATACACATCATAATAAACTTGCAAGCAAAATGACTAAGGAGTTAGTTATGAGATGATGTATTATGGAACGAGTAAAGAGACTTGCCGGTAACGAGATTGAACTAGGTATGGAGATACCGACGATCGTATCTCGGGCAAGTAACATACTGACGGACAAAGGGAATGATGTCTACTACACAACCTTCTTGTAGACGTTGTTGGGCCTCCAAGTGCAGAGATTTGTAAGACAGTAGCAAATTTCCGTCAAGTGGATGACCTAAGGTTTATCAATCCGTGGGAGGCGTAGGATGAAGATGGTCTCTCTCAAACAACCCTGCAACCAAATAACAAAGTCTCTTGTGTCCCCAACACACCCAATACAATGGTAAATTGTATAGGTGCCCTAGTTCGGCGAAGAGATGGTGATACAAGTGCAATATGGATGGTAGATAAAGGTTTTTGTAATCTGAAAATATAAAAACAGCAAGGTAACTCATGATAAAAGTGAGTGAAAACGGTATTGCAATGCGTTGAAACAAGGCCTAGGGTTCATAATTTCACTAGTGCAAGGTAACTCATGTAGATTTTAATTAAAGTTATAAAAATGTCCATGTTGTAGAAAATTGTTTTCTGAAATTTTTGATATACTATATGCCTACTTAGTATTCTTATTTTTTTTTGTTTTTTTGTCTTTCTGGAAAAATATGTTAAAAAGAAAACAAAAAGAAATTCCTCTAAACAGGGCCAGGCCGAAGCCCAGCCCTGCTCTCTCTCTCCACCCCACGGCCCAACAAGCCAAATTGGCCCATGGCCTTTCTCCCTCGAGCGAACTGCCTCCGCCCCGGTCGCCCGTTCCCTCCCTTTCTCTCCCGCGGACGCTGACAGGCGGGCCCTGCATCTCCTTCCTCCTCCCGCAAGGCAGCAGGAGTTCTGCTCCTGTATGCCATCGCCGGCGACGCCGTCCTCGCCTTGGACTCTCCCTACCCCTCGCCCAAGCACCCCGCCGCCCCTCCTCTTATATACATCGGGGACCCCGACCCCGTTTTCTTCATCAGGCCGAGCTGCCGACCTCGCAGCCGCCGCCACACCCTCACCGGAGCACGCCGCCGACGCCGCTGTTCGCCGCCACCGCCTCACGCTGCCCTCACTCCGCTCGCCTCTGCTCCGCATCGCCCCGCGCCGCTCGCCCCCGACGCCGCACCACTCGCCGGAGACCGTGCCCCGCCCTCGCCTCTTGTCGGAGCCGCCGCCCCGTCCCACTGGATTTCGCCGCCGCCGCGCCGGACTTCGCCCGCCGAAAACCGTGGTAAAAACCGCCGCCGATCGGTCCGATCTAGATCGGTTTTTATTTTTAAAAATGTTTTATTATTATTTAGCGTACATTCTCTGTTTAGATCTCCTTAGAGAACGGTTTTCGCCGCGTATGCTTCTGTAGCAAACGTTCGTTCGATAGGATTTTTCTTTTTATTTTAATTCCGGCCACGGACTTATCTGTGATGATTTTCTTTACAGTTTAGTCTCTGTTCTTCAAACGACCACATCTCTTTACTCGTTTATCCAAATCCAATGAAACCAACGCCCACTTCTTCATTATGATCCCCTCTATCCATTAAAACAACTTAAACATGTTTTTGGAAAGTTTAAAATTTGAATTAGACCAGATTTGAATTTAAACTTCGTTTGATCATAACTTGAGTTTCGTAACTCCGTTTCAGTTGATTCTTTTTGCAAATCGAAGCTCTTGACCTAAACTTTCTGATAAGGCCAAACTCACATAATTTTGGTACTGTTAGAAATTGTTTTATGTTGCAAGAGTTATTTGCTTGGTTTTGATGCTTTCCGATTTGTTCTCTTTGTTCTCTCCGATCTTTGAGTGATTGCTTATGTGTGGTTACTATTGCTTGCTTACGATAGATTGACCCGAGTGTGATGAGTAGATCTATCAAGAGTTTTGAGTGCGAATCATCTTCATCAACATTGCAGGCAAGTTCACACTTTGATCATATCCCTTTCATACCCAGTTTTTATGCATTAGTTTCACCCTCAAACATTGCATGAGTAGGATTGATAACATGTGGGTATTGGGAAGTAGTTGATATGGTAGGAACCTATTGCTCTACATTCAAACCTTGGGAGTTACTATTACGTTATGCTTATACTGCTATGCTATGCCCGTAGACGTGGATTGGGTTTGAAAGGATTTCATGACAGATGTGAGATTGTTAATTAATGGTTTACTTAAGGTGGCAACTTTAACACACATCTGGGTGGATTGAGGCACCTAGGTATTCCAGCGATTGCCTGTCTAGGCACCTGGGTATTCCAGGATTGCCTGTTTTTTATGGACCGCCACCCTGGCTCAAAGGGATCATGAGATTATTCATACTAGAAACTTCCATGTGCAGGCACAAGCTATTATGGGCTCTAGCATAGTTGATTAAGTCGTGTGAACTCTTAAAGTGGTAGACTAGCAGATGTAGGGGTTGTAGGTGGTACGGTCTACCCATCGTAAGGTGCAAACACTTCTGAAAGACTATGTCTCGGTCATCCGTTTCTCAAACACCATGTAGTGCGAGAAATCCAACGGAGGAGATCGAGTCTTGTGGGGAAAAGTGCGCAAACCTCTGCAGAGTGTATAAATTAATCATGATTAGCCGTGTCCCCGGTTATGGACATCTTGAGTATCTAGTACTTGGATTATCATGTGAATCTCATCATGTTACTTTAAATTAAGTTTGTTGGGTTTAATGATGTTACTTAATTGGGATTGAGAATGTTGTCAACCATTCTCAATGTTCAACAACCACCATGATAGTTAAATAAAATTTATTCCTTTGCAGTAGGGAAAAATTGGCTTTTCTCAAAAACTATAACCATAGAGCTTTTCCACCAGCCAAATATGCATGTAGTCATAGCCTTTATTATCATTCTCTATGGTGTGAATTTGCCAGTACATTCAATGTACTGACCCTTTGTGGCTGCAACGTCTCATGTTGCAGGATTATCTTATGACGAGTAAGTGATACATTAGGGTTACAATTTCTACACTCAACTTTTGTCGTTGGTGTTGATGGGAATCCACAACCTTGTTACTTCCGCTATTTTGGATTGAAGTAATAGTATTTACGTTACTTTTACATGTGATTTACCTCTGTTATAAATCCTCGAGTACTGTGTGTGTTAGCATACCGATCCAGGGATGACACTTAAGCACAGAGACTTGATCCATTCGGGTCGGGTCGCTACATAATGTGACCTAGATACTCCAATGTCACCTCAAGTATCCATGGGTATGATTATATGATATGCATCAAACAATCTCAGATTCATCTATTCAACCAACACAAAGAACTTCAAAGAGTGCCCCAAAGTTTCTATGGGGGAGTCAAGACAAAAACGTGTGCCAACCCCTATGCATAAGTTCACGAGGTCACGGAACTCGCAAGTTGATCACCAAAACATACATCAAGTGGATCACGTGATATCCCATTGTCACCATAGATAAGCACATGCAAGACATACATCAAGTGTTCTCAAATCCTTAAAGACTCAATCCGATAAGATAACTTCAAAGGGAAAACTCAATTCATCACAAGAGAGTAGAGGGGGAGAAACATCATAAGATCCAACTATAATAGCAAAGCTCGCGATACATCAAGATCGTGCCAAATCAAGAACACGAGAGAGAGAGAGATCAAACACGTAGCTATTGGTACATACCCTCATCCCTGAGGGTGAACTACTCCCTCCTCGTCATGGAGAGCGCCGGGATGATGAAGATGGCCACCGGAAAGGGATTCCCCCCTCCGGCAGGGTGCCGAAACGGGTCTAGATTGGTTTTCGGTGGATACAGAGGCTTGCGGCGGCGGAACTCCCGGTCTAGGTTATGTTCTGGAAGTTTGGGTATATATAAGAGGTTTTGGCGTCGGGAACAAGGTAGGGGGGTCTCCGAGGCGGCCACGAGATAGGGGGGTGCGCTGATAACCCACAAGTATAGGGGATCGCAACATCTTTCGAGGGTAGAGTATTCAACCCAAATTTATTGATTCGACACAAGGGGAGCCAAAGAATATTCTCAAGTATTAGCAGTTGAGTTGTCAATTCAACCACACCCTGGAAACTTAGTATCTGCAGCAAAGTGTTTAGTAGCAAAGTAATATGATAGTGGTGGTAGCAGCAACAAAAGTAAAGACAGCAAAAGTAATGTTTTTGGTATTTTGTAGTGATTATAACAGTAGCAGCGGAAAAGTAAATAAGCGAGAACTAGTATATGGAAAACTCGTAGGCACCGGATCAGTGATGGATAATTATGTCGGATGCGGTTCATCATGTAATAGTCATAACATAGGGTGACACGGAACTAGCTCCAGTTCATCAATGTAATGTAGGCATGTATTCCGTATATAGTCATACATGCTTATGGAAAAGAATTTGCATGACATCTTTTGTCCTACCCTCCCATGGCAGCGGGGTTCTATTGGAAACTAAGGGATATTAAGGCCTTCTTTTAATAGAGAACCGGAACAAAGCATTAGCACATAGTGAATACATGAACTCCTCAAACTATGGTCATCACCGGGAGTGGTCCTGATTATTGTCACTTCGGGGTTGCCGGATCATAACACATAGTAGGTGACTATAGACTTGCAAGATAGGATCAAGAACTCACATATATTCATGAAAACATAATAGGTTCAGATCTGAAATCATGGCACTCGGGCCCTAGTGACAAGAATTAAGCATAGCAAAGTCATAGCAACATCAATCTCAGAACATAATGGATACTAGGGATCAAACCCTAACAAAACTAACTCGATTACATGATAAATCTCATCCAACCCATCACCGTGCAGCAAGCCTATGATGGAATTACTCACACATGGCGGTGAGCATCATGAAATTGGTGATGGAGGATGGTTGATGATGACGACGGCGACGAATCCCCCTCTCCGGAGCCCCGAACGGACTCCAGATCAGCCCTCTCGAGAGGTTTTAGGGCGAGGCGGCGGCTCCGTATCGTAAAACGCGATGATTTCTTCTCTCTGATTTTTTTCTCTCCGAAAGCAAATATATAGAGTTGGAGTTGGCGTCGGAGGGTCAATAGGGGGCCCACGAGGTAGGGGGGCGCGCCCCCACCCTCGTGAGAAGGGTGTGAGCCCCCTGGTCTTCATATTTGGTGAGGATTTTTTATTATTTTTTCTAAGACCTCCTGTGGAGTTTCAGGTCATTCCGAGAATATTTGTTTTCTGCACATAAAACAACATCAAGGTAATTCTCCTGAAAACAGCGTCAGTCCGGGTTAGTTCCATTCAAATCATACAAGTTAGAGTCCAAAACAAGGGCAAAAGTGTTTGGAAAAGTAGATACGACGGAGACGTATCAACTCCCCCAAGCTTAAACCCTTGCTTGTCCTCAAGCAATTCAGTTGACAAACTGAAAGAAAGAAAGAAAAACTTTTACAAACTCTGTTTGCTCTTGTTGTTGTAACTATGTCAAGCCAACATTCAAGTTTTCAGCGTAGATCATAACTAACCACACTTGCAATAATTCTCAGGTCTCATCATTACTTATATCAATAGCATAATCAACTAGCAAGTCATAATAATAAATCTCGGATGACAACACTTTCTCAAAACAATCATAATATGATATAACAAGATGGTATCTCGCTAGCCCTTTCTGAGACCGCAAAACATAAATGCAGAGAACCTTTAAAGATCAAGGACTGACTAGACATTGTAATTCATGGTAAAAGAGATCCAATCATAGTCATACCCAATATAAATTAGCAGTGATGAATGCAAATGACGGCTGTGCTCTCCAGCTAGTGCTTTTTAATAAGAGGGTGATGACTCAACATGAAAGTAAATGGATAGGCCCTTCGCAGAGGGAAGCAGGGATTTGTAGAGGTGCCAGAGCTCGGTTTTGAAATAGAGATAAATTGTATTTTGAGCGGTATACTTTCATTGTCAACGTAACAACTAAGAGATGGATATATCTTCCATGCTAAACACATTATAGGCGGTTCCCAAACAGAATGGTAAAGTTTATACTCCCCCTCCACCAACAAGCATCAATCCATGGCTTGCTCGAAACAACGATTGCCTCCAACATACATCAGGTCCCAGGGGGAGTTTTGTTTGCAATTAATTTTGATTTAGTTTGCATAAAGCATGGACTGGGCATCCCGGTGACTAGCCATTTTCTCGTGAGTGAGGAGCGGAGTCCACTCCTCTTGAGAATAACCCGCCTAACACGGAAGATAAGGACAGCCTTTGTTGATACATGAGCTATTCGAGCATACAAAATAGAATGTTTATTTGAAGGTTTAGAGTTTCGCACATACAAATTTACTTGGAACGGCAGGTAGATACCGCATATAGGAAGGTATAGTGGACTCATTTGGAATAACTTTGGGGTTTAAGGGATTGGATGCACAAGCAGTATTCCCGCTTAGTACAAGTGAAGGCTAGCAAAAGACTGGGAAGCGACCAACTAGAGAGCGACAACAACCATGTACATGCATTAAAATTAATAAACATTGGATGCAAGCATGAGTAGGATATAATCCACCATGAACATAAATATCGTGAAGGCTATGTTGATTTTGTTTCAACTACACGCGTGAACATGCGCCAAGTCAAGTCACTTAAATCATTCAAAGGAGGATACCACCCCATCATACCACATCATAATCATCTCAATAGCATGTTCGCATACAAGGTAAATCATTATAACTCATAGCTAATCAAGCATGGCATAAGCAACTCTCATCTCTAATTGTCATTGCGAACATGTTTATTCATAATAAGCTGAATCAAGAACGATGGGCTCATCACATTTTAAAAAACAAAAGAGGTCGAGTTCATACCAGCTTTTCTCATCTCAGTCAGTCCATCATATATCATCATAATTTCCTTTCACTTGCACGACCGAACGGTGTGAATAATAATAAGAGTGCACGCGCATTAGACTAAGCTGGAATCTGCGAGCATTCAATAAACAGGAGAAGACAAGGCAATATGGGCTCTTGGTTAAATCAACAATAATGCATATAAGAGCCACTTCAACAATTTAATTATGGTCTTCTCCTACTGACCCCCAAATAAAAGAAAAGAAATAAAACTATTTACATGGGAAAGCTCCCAACAAGCAAAAGAAGAACGGGAAATATTTTTTGGTTTTCTTTTTAATTATTACTACTACAACGGAAAAATAAACTACTACTAATCTTTTGGTTTTTCTTAAGTTTTAACAAACACACAAGAAGAAAGCAGGAAAAAGAAAATAAACTAGCATGGATATTATAGTGAAAAAGTATGAGCACCGACATCTAGCAATGAGTGTGTGTGAACATAAATGTAATGTCGGTGAGAAATACGTACTCCCCCAAGCTTAGGCTTTTGGCCTAAGTTGGTCTATGGCCATGACTGGCCTGGCGGATATCCATAATAATAGTTGTTGGGGTCGTACTGTGATGAGGAAGGATAGTTGGGATCATACTGATGTGCAGCGGTTATCGCCTGCTGAGCTGCAGCGTGGAGTCGGGCTGCCTCTCCTATCCTCTCGTACTCTTCTACCTCCTCTCTGGTAATAACATATCTTACTTTTGTCTGTGAATCAAAGAAGGCAGGAGTAGGGAGAGTAATACGGAAAACACGTCGTTTATCAAAACTTAAGCGATATAAGAGAGGTGATTCAGGCCTCTCGACAAACTGGTGCGAAGCCATAGAGTTATAATCTAAATATGCAGGAGGCAACTCCATATCACCCTCACGAATGTCTATTTCAAGAAAATGAGCTAAGTGGGTTGCATAAATTCCTCCAAAGAAATCTCCATTATGTCTATTATGATGCAACCTACGAGCTACAATGGCTCCCATATGATAAGATTGGTCTCCTAACACAGCACTCTAAGAATGCTAAGATCAGGGACACACATGTGACATGCTTCATCCTTAGCATTTATGCATCTACCGATGAAGAGAGCAAAATAATGTATAGCAGGAAAGTGAATGCTCCCTATGGTAGCCTGCGTTATACCTCTGGATTCCCCCACAGATATACTAGCAAGAAAGTTTCTAAATTCAGATTTAGGGGGATCCCTAATACTGCCCCATGATGGAAGTTCGCAAGCAGAAGTGAAATCCTCTAGGTCCATGGTACAAGATTTGTCATAAAGATCAAACATGACTGAAGGAGAATTACGCGAAGATGAATACTCAAACCTCCTCACAAATGAAGTTGTGAGATCATGATACTAGGGGAATTTGTTAGCCTCAAAATCTTCAAGACCGGCATTGCGCAAATATGATTTGAATTCTTCTTTAATTCCCGCATGGTCCATAAAATTTTCCGACGGCCATTCGCAAGGCCGTACTGGAGCGTCTCTTGGTGGATCCTCGTCAGCATCACGCATAGCAATCCTGGGTCCTTGCTTCTTAGAGGAACCACCTTGGAACATCTTCCTAAACATATTGCTTTTCTCTGAAAAATTCTGAAGTTTTTAGTAACTTCAAACAAAAATGAACCAAACTCAATAAAACTGATAGCAACTACTCCTACAAGGGCCTAGAGCCTATATCAAGCATTAGAACTACTTGGAACCATATAAATTTGACATGCAAGCTCAAGAACATGGTCACCTATGCAGCACAAATTTGCAAAGAATAAAGCACTAGAACAAAACTAATTGGACCAATGGAGGAGTCACATACCAAGGAACAATCTCCCCAAGCAGTTTTGAGAGAGGTGCTTTGAGCAAGGAGATCGAAAATCGCAGCAAAAGTGGCTGGAACTCGTGCTTGAGTTGGTTTTTCGGGCTTGTGTGAGATAGATGAAGAAGATGGGTGCTGGGATAAGTGGAGGAGGTCCACCGTGGGCCCACGAGGCAGGGGGCGCGCCCATCACCCTCTTGGCCAGGTGGCAGCTCCTCCCGTGGTAATTTTTGCACAGTAAATCCTCAAATATTCCTGAAAAATCATATTAAATTAGCATGGCATTATGAGGACTTTTATTTTCAGGATATTTTTATATTGCACAGATAAGTCAGGAAAGAGAGAGAAAATACTATTTTTACTTTATTTAATATAAATAACAGAAAATATAAGTGGGGTACAGAAGTTTGTGCTTCTAGTTTCATCCATCTCATGCTCATCAAAAAGAATCCACTAACAAGGTTGATCAAGTCTTGTTAACAAACTCATTCCGATAATCATGAAACCGGAGAAATTTCGAATAACACTAAGTTACCTCAACCGGGATATGCACATCCCCAATAATAAGTATATCATATTTCTTCTTGACAGTAGGAAGAGGAAATTCAAAACCTCCAAATATAATCAATGGAATTTTTCCAATAGAGTTGATACTATGAACTTGAGGTTGTTTCCTCGGAAAGTGTACCGTATGCTCATTACCATTAACATGAAAAGTGACATTGCCTTTGTTGCAATCAATAACAGCCCCTGTAGTATTAAGAAAAGGTCTTCCAAGAATAATAGACATACTATCATCCTCGGGAATATCAAGAATAACAAAGTCCGTTAAAATAGTGACGTTTGCAACCACAACAGGCACATCCTCACAGATACCGACAGGTATAGTAGTTAATTTATCAGCCATTTGCAAAGATATTTCAGTAGGTGTCAGCTTATTCAAGTCAAGTCTATGATATAAAGAGAGAGGCATAACACTAACACCGGCTCCAAGATCACATAAAGCAGTTTTAATATAATTTCTTTTAATGGAGCAAGGTATAGTAGGTACTCCGGGGTCTCCAAGTTTCTTTGGTATTCCACCCTTAAAAGTATAATCAGAAAGCATGGTGGAAATTTCAGCTTCCGGTATCTTTCTTTTATTAGTAATGATATCCTTCATATATTTAGCATAAGGATTCATTTTGAGCACATCAGTTAATCTCATACGCAAAAAGATAGGTCTAATCATTTCAGCAAAGCTCTCAAAATCCTCATCATCCTTTTTCTTGGATGGTTTCGGAGGAAAAGGCATGGGTTTCTGAACCCAAGGTTCCCTTTCTTTACCATGTTTCCTAGCAACGAAGTCTCTCTTATCATAGCGTTGATTCTTTGATTGTGGGTTATCAAGATCAACAGCAGGTTCAATTTCTACATCATTATCATTACTAGATTGAGCATCATCATGAACATCATCATTAATATTTTTACTAGGTTCATGTTCATTACCAGATTGTGTTTCAGCATCAGACATAGAAATATCATTTGGATTATCAGGTGGTTCAGCAATAGGTTCGCTAGAAGTTTGCACAGTTCTATCATTTTTCTTCTTCTTCTTTTTAGAAGAACTAGGAACATCAATATTATTTCTTTGAGAATCTTGCTCGATTCTCTTAGGGTGGCCTTCAGGATACAAAGGTTCCTGAGTCATTCTACCAGTTCTAGTAGCCACTCTAACAACATAATCATTTTTCTTACTATTCATTTCATTAAGCACTTCTTTTTGAGCCTTAAGTACTTGTTCTACTTGAGTGGTAACCATAGAAGCATGTTTGCTAACAAGTTTAAGTTCACCTTTAATATCAGCCATATAATCACCCAAGCGTCTAATCATATAAGCATTTTCTTTTAATTGTCTACCAAAATAAGCATTGAAGTGATCTTGCTTATACATAAAGTTATCAAACTCATCCAAGCACTGACTAGCAATTTTAGTAGGAGGGACTTCAGCTTTATCATATCTATAGAGAGAATTTACCTTTACTACCTGTGTCGGGATATCGGGATCAGGAGGTTCTTCAGTAAATAAATAATTGAGATCATAAGTTTCTTCAACAGGAGGTGAATTAAGACCATGTATTTCTTCAATAGGAGATAAATTCTTAATGTCTTCAGCTTTAATACCTTTTTATTTCATAGATTTCTTTGCCTCTTGCATATCTTCAGGACTAAGAAATAAAACACCTCTCTTCTTCGGAGTTGGTTTAGGAATAGGCTCAGTAATTGGAGCAGGAGATGGCTCAGGAGCTGGCTCAGGAGGTGCCCAATTATTTTCATTTGTCAACATATTATTCAATAGAATTTTAGCTTCATCCGGTGTTCTTTCCCTGAAAAGAGAACCAGCACAACTATCCAGGTAATCTCTGGAAGCTTCGGTTAGTCCATTATAAAAGATATCAAGTATTTCTAGTTTCTTAAGAGGATGATCAGGCAAAGCATTAAGTAACTTGAGAAGCCTCCCCCAAGTTTGTGGGAGACTCTCTTCTTTAATTTGCACGAAGTTGTATATTTCCCTCAAAGCAGCTTGTTTCTTATGAGCAGGGAAATATTTAGCAGAGAAGTAATAAATCATATCCTGGGGACTACGCACACAACCAGGATCAAGAGAATTAAACCATATCTTAGCATCACCCTTTAATGAGAACGGAAATATTTTGAGTATATAAAGGTAACGCGATCTCTCATCATTAGTAAACAGGGCAGCTATATCATTTAACTTAGTAAGATGTGCCACGACAGTTTCAGATTCATAGCCATAAAACGGATCAGATTCAACCAAAGTAATTATATCAGGATCAACAGAGAATTCATAATCCTTATCAGGAACACATATAGGGGAAGTAGCAAAAGCAGGGTCGGGTCTCATTTTATCTCTAAGTGATTCTTTGTTCCATTTAATTAATAACCTCTTAGGCTCATATCTATCTTTGCAAGCAAAAATAGCGGCAGATGATTCCCTATCAATAAGATAACCTTCAGGAATAACAGGCATATTTTCATCATCACTATCATCATCGTATTCAGATTCAATAATTTCTTTTTCTCTAGCCCTAGCAATTTGTTCATCAAGAAATTCACGAAGGGGTACAGTAGTATCAGGCATAGAAGCAGTTTCATCATAAGTATCATGCATAGCAGAAGTGGCATCATCAATAACATGCGACATATCAGAACGAATAGCAGAAGCGGATGTAGGTGTCGCAAACTTACTCATAGCAGAAGGTGAATTAAGTGCAGAGCTAGATGGCAGTTCCTTACCTCCCCTCGTAGTTGAGGGATAGATCTTGGTTTTTGGATCTCTCAAGTTCTTCATAGTGATAAGCAGATATAAATCCCAAGTGACTCAAAGAATAGAGCTATGCTCCCCGGCAACGGTGCCAGAAATTGGTCTTGATAACCCACAAGTATAGGGGATCGCAACAGCTTTCGTGGGTAGAGTATTCAACCCAAATTTATTGATTCGAAACAAGGGGAGCCAAAGAATATTCTCAAGTATTAGCAGCTGAGTTGTTAATTCAACCACACCTGGAAACTTAGTATCTACAGCAAAGTGTTTAGTGGCAAAGTAATATGATAGTGGTGGTAGCAGCAACAAAAGTAAAGACAGCAAAAGTAATGTTTTTTGGTATTTTGTAGTGATTGTAACAGTAGCAGCGGAAAAGTAAATAAGCGAGAACCAGTATATGGAAAACTCGTAGGCACCGGATCAGTGATGGATAATTATGCCGGATGCGGTTCATCATGTATTAGTCATAACATAGGGTGACACAGAACTAGCTCCAGTTCATCAATGTAATGTAGGCATGTATTCCGTATATAGTCATACGTGCTTATGGAAAAGAACTTGCATGACATCTTTTGTCCTACCCTCCCGTGGCAGCGGGGTCCTATTGGAAACTAAGGCATATTAAGGCCTCCTTTTAATAGAGAACCGGAACAAAGCATTAGCACATAGTGAATACATGAAGTCCTCAAACTATGGTCATCACCGGGAGTGGTCCCGATTATTGTCACTTCAGGGTTGCCGGATCATAACACATAGTAAGTGACTATAGACTTGCAAGATAGGATCAAGAACTCACATATATTCATGAAAACATCATAGGTTCAGATCTGAAATCATGGCACTCGGGCCCTAGTGACAAGCATTAAGCATAGCAAAGTCATAGCAACATCAATCTCAGAACATAATGGATACTAGGGATCAAACCCTAACAAAACTAACTCGATTACATGATAAATCTCATCCAACTGATCACCGTCCAGCAAGCCTACGATGGAATTACTCACACACGGCGGTGAGCATCATGAAATTGGTGATGGAGGATGGTTGATGATGATGACGGCGACGAATCCCCTTCTCCGGAGCCCCGAACGGTCTCCAGATCAGCCCTCCCGAGAGGTTTTAGGGCTTGGCGGCGGCTCCGTATCGTAAAACGCGATGATTTCTTCTCTCTGATTTTTCTCTCTCCGAAAGCAAATATATAGAGTTTGAATTGGCATCGGAGGGTCAACAGGGGGCCCACGAGGTAGGGGGCGTGCCCCCCACCCTTGTGAGAAGGGTGTGGGCCCCCTGGTGTTCATATTTGGCAAGGATTTTTTTATTATTTTTTCTAAGACCTCCCATGGAGTTTCAGGTCATTCCGAGAATATTTGTTTTCTGCACATAAAACAACATGATGGTAATTCTGCTGAAAACAGCGTCAGTCCGGGTTAGTTCCATTAACATGTAATTCTGCTGAAATCATACAAGTTAGAGTCCAAAACAAGGGCAAAAGTTTTTGGAAAAGTAGATACGACGGAGACGTATCATGCGCCCAGGGGGTAGGGCGCGCCCCCACCCTCGTGGTGGCCTCGGGACTCCTCTAGTCCATCTCCGGTACTCCGTGGGCTTCTTCTGGTCCGAAAACAATCTCCGTGAAATTTCAGGTCAATTGGACTCTGTTTGGTTTTCCTTTTCTGCAATACTCAAAAACAAGGAAAAAACAGAAAGTGGCACTGGCCTCTATATTAATAGGTTAGTCCCAAAAAATCATATAAAATAGCATATAAATGCATATAAAACATCCAAGGTTGATAATATAATAGCATGGAACAATCAAAAATTATAGATACGTTGGAGACGTATCAAGCATCCCCAAGCTTAATTCCTACTTGTCCTCGAGTAGGTAAATGATAAAAACAGAATTTTTGATGTGGAATGCTACCTAACATATGTATCCATGTAATTCTCTTTATTGTGGCAAGAATATTCAGATCCGAAAGATTCAAGACAAAAGTTTAATATTGACATAAAAATAATAATACTTCAAGCATACTAACAAAGTAATCATGTCTTCTCAAAATAACATGGCCAAAGAAAGCTATCCCTATGAAATCATATAGTCTGGCTATGCTCTACCTTCATCACACAAAATATTTAAATCATGCACAACCCCGATGACAAGCCAAGCAATTGTTTCATACTTTTGACGTTCTCAAACTTTTTCAATCTTCATGCAATACATGAGCATGAGCCATGAACATAGCACTATAGGTGGAATAGAATGGTGGTCGTGGAGAAGACAAAAAGGAGAAGATAGTCTCACATCAACTAGAAGTATCAACGGGCTATGGAGATGGCCATCAATAGATATCAATGTGAGTGAGTAGGGATTGCCATGCAACTGATGCACTAGAGCTATAAGTGTATGAAAGCTCAAAAAGAAACTAAGTGGGTGTGCATCCAACTCGCTTGCTCATGAAGACCTAGGGCATTTTGAGGAAGCCCGTCATTGGAATATACAAGCCAAGCTCTATAATGAAAGATTCCCACTAGTATATGAGAGTGACAACATAGGAGACTCTCTATCATGAAGATCATGGTGCTACCTTGAAGCACAAGTGTGGTAAAAGGATAGTAGCATTGCCCCTTCTCTCTTTTTCTCTCATTTTTTGTTTTTTAGTTTTTTTCGTTGGTCCGTCTCTTTTTTTATGGCCTCTTTTTTTTATTTTTTGTCCGCAGTCTCATCCCGACTTGTGGGGGAATCATAGTCTCCATCATCCTTTACTCACATGTGACAATGCTCTAATAATGATGACCATCACACTTTTATTTACTTACAACTCAAGAATTACAACTTGATGCTTAGAACAAAATATGACTCTATATGAATGCCTTTGGCAGTGTGCCGGGATGTGCAATGACTCATGAGTGACATGTATGAAATAATTATGAAAGGTGGCTTTGCCACAAATACGATGTCAACTACATGATCATGCAAAGCAATATGACAATGATGAAGCGTGTCATAATAAATGAAACGGTGGAAAGTTGCATGGCAATATATCTCGGAATGGCTATGGAAATGCCATAATAGGTAGGTATGGTGGCTGTTTTGAGGAAGGTAAATGGTGGGTTTATGGTACCGGCAAAAGTTGTGCGGTACTAGAGAGTCTAGCAACGGTGGAAGGGTGAGAGTGCGTATAATCCATGGACTCAACATTAGTCATGAAGAACTCACATACTTATTGCAAAAATCTATTAGTTATCGAAACAAAGTACTATGGGCATGCTCCTAGGGGGGTATATTGGTAGGAAAATACCAACGCTCGTCCCCAACCGCCACTCATAAGGAAGACAATCAATAAATAAATCATGCTCTGACTTCATCACATAACGGTTCACCATACGTGCATGCTATGGGAATCACAAACTTTAACACAAGTATGTCTCAAATTCACAACTACTCAACTAGCATGAATCTAATATCACCATCTTCATATCTCAAAACAATCATCAAGTATCAAACTTCTCGTAGTATTCAATGCACTTTATATGAAAGTTTTTATTATACCCATCTTGGTTGCCTATCATATTAGGACTAATTTCATAACTAAAGCAAATTAACATGTTGTTTAGGACTCTCAAAATAATATAAGTGAAGCATGAGAGTTGCTACCTCTTTTAGCACTGCGTTGGTTTTCCCCGAAGAGGAAGGGATGATGCTGCAAAGTAGCATAAGTATTTCCCTCAGTTTTTGGAAACCAAGGTACCAATCCAGTAGGAGGCTACATGCGAGTCCCTCGTACCTGAACAAAACAAATAAATCCTCGCAACCAACGCAAATAGCGGTTGTCAATCCCTATAGGGCCACTTATGAGAGTGAGATCTGATAGATATGATAAGATGATATTTTTGGTATTTTTATGATAAAGATGCAAAGTAAAATAAAGGAAAAGTAAATAGCAAAGTAAATAACTAAGTAGTAGGAGATTAATATGATAAAGATAGACCCGGGGGCCATAGGTTTCACTAGTGGCTTCTCTTGAGAGCATAAGTATTCTACGGTGGGTGAACAAATTATTGTTGAGCAATTGACAGAATTGAGCATAGTTATGAGAATATCTAGGTATGATCATGTACATAGGCATCACGTCCGAGACAAGTAGACCGACTCCTGCCTGCATCTACTACTATTACTCCACTCATCGACTGCTATCCAGCATGCATCTAGAGTATTAAGTTAAAAACAGAGTAATGCCTTAAGCAAGATGACATGATGTAGAGGGATAGACTCATGCAATATGAAGAAAACCCCATCTTGTTATCCTCGATGGCAGGGGCGGAGCCCATTGGGCCGACCCGTATGCACAGGAATACTGTTACAAAAATTTGCTAGTAGTACCTATGAAATAAAAAGGCCCGATGCATTAGGGTGGCCCAAGAGCAGTGCATCAGGGTCGGCCCTTTCCGGCGACGCTTCCGCACTGGCCCAAGACAGCACCCACACACAGTTGGCTTACAATCCAGCAGGTAGCTACACTTCGCAAGAAAAAAACATACGTCACGTAGTCTAATGGATCCAGCTTCCACTAAAAAATCTAATCGATCCATCGATCGATTAGGTTTGTGTAGACGCATATGGAGCCAGCCCCATACCATACGCCTCGAGTCGGCAGTCACGTACGGAGAGGCGGTAGCGGCAGGGTGCCGCCGTACGCAGCAGGCCACGCAGCGATGACGGTGGCTACGCGCGGCCCGCGAGCGACGCCGCACGCCGTCGGCTGGTCCGGAGCTCGGTAATTTGGCGACCTTTCCAATCTTGAATCTTCGTTTTCGTACGCGCGCCCATAGATTACAGAAGGCTACGATTGTGGTAGCACCTTTGTCTTGCTTTTCTAATTAGTTTACAAACTGCAACAAATAGTCAATTATGTATAAATTTATAGCAAATAGAATAAATCACTATGTCTTGGCAAAAGCGTGGGGCAATTTCTCGGTTATACTCCCTCTGTTCCAAAATAGATGACGCAACTTGTACTAAGTTAGTATGAAGTTGGGTCATCTATTTTGGAACAGAGGGAGTAACTTCTAACTAGGGTTTCATTTGTGTGTATACAAGTATGAATGTCTCATTTGTATTTGTCAAATACAAATACTATGGTCAAGTTTTTTCTCAAATGAAAAGCACCATAATAGGATGTTCCGGAAGACATAATTGGGAAGGGGAGAAAATTGATAGAACATTATCATCCTAATTTGAAAGATCTGGTAAGAAGAACATATTTGTTGAATGGACTTTGTCATCCAAGATATTTTGTTATTCAATCCTTGGATTTTTGGGGTAAATAGAGAAATTTCAATGCTAAATGGTTTGATGAATTTGGGAACTGGCTTGAATACAACGAAGAGAAGAATATGGCATATTGTTTTGGAATAGAACGTACTAAAGATAATTTTTAAGCTTTTAGCCATTTAAATACTTTTTCCTTCAGAACTTTTATTATGTTCTACTGAAAAGTTTAATCATAATTTTATCTTGTAGGTTATTGAACCTTGTTGTCAGATGATGTATTTTGGAATTTGGAGATGCAAGACATCTATTTCAAGTAATTTTCTCCCTTATTTTATCATTACAACAACCATTTTTATGGCTACGTTATGTTTTTTACACGCTGCCTTCGATGACGTCTGATAATGTGTGCTGAAATCTATGAAACGCACATTTATTCAATGCATCGTTGCTTGAAAATTTTACTCCTTGTTAAAGTGGTGCATCGGGTAACAATACAATACGTGCCTTGCTGCCCTTACTGTCACCGGGAAAGGACACCACAAGATTGAACCCAAAGCTAAGCACTTCTCCCATTGCAAGAAAGATCAATCTAGTAGGCCAAACCAAACTGATAATCCGAAGAGACTTGCAAAGATAACCAATCATACATAAAAGAATTCAGAGAAGATTCAAATATTATGCATAGATAGACTTGATCATAAACCCACAATTCATCGGTCTCAACAAACACACCGCAAAAAGGAGATTACATCAAATATATCTCCACAAGAGAGGGGGAGAACATTGTATTGAGATCCAAAAAGAGAGAAGAAGCCATCTAGCTACTATGGACCCGTAGGTCTGAAGTAAACTACTCACACTTCATCGGAGGGGCTATGGTGTTGATGTAGAAGCCCTTCGTGATCGATGCCCCCTCTGGTGGAGCTCCAGAACAGGCCCCAAGATGGGATCTCGTGGATACAGAAAGTTACGATGGTGGAATTAGGGTTTTGGCTCCTGTTTTGATCGTTTGGGGGTACGTGGATATATATATAGGAGGAAGAAGTACGTCGGTGGAGCAACAGGGGGCCCACAAGGGTGGAGGGCGCGCCTGGGGGGGGTGGCAGGCGCGCCCCCTACCTCGTGCCTCCTGTTAATTGGCTTGACGTAGGGTCCAAGTCTCCTGAGTTGTATTTGGTGGGAAAATCACGTTCCCGAAGGTTTCATTCCGTTTGGACTTCGTTTGATATTCCTTTTCTTTGAAACCCTAAAACAGGAAAAAAACAGCAATTCTGGGCTGGGCCTCCGGTTAATAGGTTAGTCCCAAAAATAATATAAAAGTGGATAATAAAGCCCAATGATGTCCAAAACAGTAGATAATATAGCATGGAGCAATAAAAAATTATAGATACGTTGGAGATGTATCAAGCATCCCCAAGCTTAATTCCTGCTCGTCCTCGAGTAGGTAAATGATAAAAATAGAATTTTTGATGCGAAGTGCTACTTGGCATAATTTTAATGTAAATCTTCTTAATTGTGGTATGAATATTCAGATCCGAAAGATTCAAGACAAAAGTTTATATTGACATAGAAAATAATAATACTTCAAGCATACTAACAAAGCAATTATGTCTTCTCAAAATAACATGGCTAAAGAAAGTTATCCCTACAAAATCATATAGTCTGGCTATGCTCTATCTTCACCACACAAAATATTTAAATCATGCACAACCCCGTTGACAAGCCAAGCAATTGTTTCATACTTTTGACATTCTCAAAACTTTTTCAATTTTCACGCAATACATGAGCGCGAGCCATGGATATCGCACTATATGTGGAATAGAGTGGTGGTTGTGGAGAAGACAAAAAGGGGAAGATAGTCTCACATCAACTAGGCGTATCAACGGGCTATGGAGATGCCCATCAATATATATCAATGTGAGTGCGTATGGATTGCCATGCAACGGATGCACTAGAGCTATAAGTATATGAAAGCTCAAAAAGAAACTAAGTGGGTGTGCATCCAACTTGCTTGCTCATGAAGACCTAGGGCAATTTTGAGGAAGCCCATCATTGGAATATACAAGCCAAGTTCTATAATGAAAAATTCCACTAGTATATGAAAGTGATAACATGAGAGACTCTCTACTACGAAGATCATGATGCTACTTTGAAGCACAAGAGTGGTAAAAGGATAGTAACATTGTCCCTTCTCTCTTTTTCTCTCATTTTTTATTTGGGCCTTTTCTCTTTTTTTATGGCCTCTTTTCTTTATTTTTTTCATTCAGAGTCTCATCCCGACTTGTGGGGGAATAATAGTCTCCATCATCCTTTCCTCACTTGGGACAATGCTCTAATGATGATGATCATCACACTTTTATTTTTCTTACAACTCAATAATTACAACTCGATACTTAGAACAAGATATGACTCTATATGAATGCCTCTGGCGGTGTACTGGGATATGCAATGATTCATGAGTGACAAGTATGAAAGAATTATGAACGGTGGCTTTGCCACAAATACTATGTCAACTACATGATCATGCTAAGCAATATGACAATGATGGAGTGTGTCATAAACGGAACGGTGGAAAGTTGCATGGCAATATATCTCAGAATGGCTATGGAAATGCCATAATAGGTAGGTATGGTGGCTGTTTTGAGGAAGGTATATGGTGGGTGTATGATACCGACGGAAGGTGCGCGGTATTAGAGAGGCTAGCAAAGGTGGAAGGGTGAGAGTGCATATAATCCATGGACTCAACATTAGTCATAAAGAGCTCATATACTTATTGCAAAAATCTACAAGTTATCAAAGCAAAGTATTATGTGCATGCTCCTAGGGGGATAGATTGGTAGGAAAATCCATCGCTCGTCCCCGACCGCCACTCATAAGGAAGACAATCAATAAATAAATCATGCTCCAACTTCATCACATAACGGTTCACCATACATGCATGCTACGGGAATCACAAGCTTCAACACAAGTATTTATCAAATTCACAACTACTCAACTAGCATGACTTTAATTTCACCATCTCCATATCTCAAAACAATTATCAAGTATCAAACTTCTAATAGTATTCAACACACTCATAAGAGAGTTTTATTATTAATCTTGCATACCAAGCATATTAGGATTTTAAGCAAATTACCATGATATTAAGACTCTCAAAATAATCTAAGTGAAGCATGAGAGATCACTAGTTTCTATAAAACAAATCCACCACCGTGCTCTAAAAGATATAAGTGAAGCACTAGAGCAAAATTATATAACTCGAAAGATATAAGCGAAGCACATAGAGTATTCTAACAAATTCCAAATCACGTATGGCTCTCTCAAAAGGTGTTTACATCAAGGATGATTGTGGTAAACTAATAAGCAAAGACTCAAATCATACAAGACGCTCCAAGTAGAACACATATCATGTGGTAAATAAAAATATAGCTCCAAGTAAAGTTACCGATAGAAGTAGACGAAAGAGGGGATGCCTTCCGGGACATCCCCAAGATTTGGCTTTTAGGTGTCCTTAGATTATCTTGGGGGTGCCATGGGCATACCCAATATTAGGCTCTTTCCACTCCTTGTTCCATAATCCATCAAATCTTTACACAAAACTTGAAAACTTCACAACACAAAACTTAAAGTAGAAAATCTCGTGAGCTCCGTTAGCGAAAGAAAACAAAAGACCACTTCAAGGTACTGTAATGAACTCATTATTTATTTATATGGGTGTTATACCTACTGTATTCCAACTTCTCTATGGTTCATAAACTAATTTACTAGCCATAGATTCATCAAAATAAGCAAACAACACACGCAAAACAGAATCTGTCAAAAACAGAACAGTCTGTAGTAATCTGTAGCTAGCACAAGATCTGGAACCCCAAAAATTCTAAAATAAATTGCTGGACGTTAGGAATTTATCTATTAATCATATGAAAAAATAATTAACTAAATATCACTTTCCAAATAAAAATTACAGCAGTTCTCGTGAGCGCTAAAGTTTTCGTTTTTTACAGCAAGTTCAACAAGGCTTTCCCCAAGTCTTCCCAACGGTTCTACTTGGCACAAACACTAATTAAACACAAAAAACACAACAAAAACAGAGGATAAATAATTTATTTATTACTAAGCAGGAGCAAAAATCAAGGAATAAAAATAAAATTGGGTTGCCTCCCAACAAGCGCTATCGTTTAACGCCCCTAGCTAGGCATAACAAGCAAGAATAGATCTAGGTATTGCCATCTTTGGTAGGCAATCCATAAGTGGCTCTCATAATAGATTCATAAGGTAATTTAATTTTATTTCTATGAAAGTGTTCCATTCCTTTCCTTAACGGAAATTGGAATCTAATATTTCCTTCCTTCATATCAATAATTGCACCAATCGTTCTAAGGAAAGGTCTACCAAGAATAATAGGACATGAAGGATTGCAATCTATGTCAAGAACAATAAAATATATTGGCACATAATTCCTATTTGCAAAAATAAGAACATCATTAATTCTACCCATAGGTTTCTTAATAGTGGAATCCGCAAGGTGCAAGTTTAGAGAGCAATCATCAAAATCACGGAAACCTAACAAATCACACAAAGTCTTTGGAATCGTGGAAACACTAGCACCGAAATCACATAAAGCATAGCATTCATGATCTTTAATTTTAATTTTAATAGTTAGTTCCCACTCATCATAAAGTTTTCTAGGGATAGAAACTTCCAATTCAAGTTTTTCTTCATAAGATTGCATCAAGGCATCAACGATATGTTTAGTAAACGCTTTATTTTGACTATAAGCATGAGGGTTTAGCAATTTTCATAGTTAAATTACTTGAAATCCATAATAGTGGGTTTAGCAATATCTAGGGTTTTAATTTCTTCAATCCCACTTTTATCAAATTTAGCATCAAGATCAAAAGATTCAGAATTCTTGGAACGCCTTCTAGGTAAAGGTGGATCATATTCAGTCCCATCATTATCAAGATTCATATTGCAAAACAAAGATTTAATAGGGTACACATCAATAACTTTTAGATCTTCATCATTATTTTCATAGCAACTCTGTTTAGCGGCCATCTTATTTACTAAGGTAGCCTGCTTATCCGAAATTTCAGCAGTTAATTTCTCAAGATGAGCAAGTTGGGATCTTAAACCATCGAATTATTTAGACATATCATCAAGCTCTTTATTCATAAAACTCATAAAACTTTTCTGTTCTTTAAGCTCATTTCTAAAGAAACTATTATGTTCAAAATGTAAAACCATGAAACTCTTAACATTGCTTTCGATCTCTTCTAATCTTTTAAGGTGAAGGTCACCAAATTTAGTATTATCTTGAGCCATCGCGACAAACAAGCAAACTAACACACAAGCAAACAAAAAGCAAGCGGACAAAAAGGGGCAAATAGAGAAAGAGAGGGAGGATAGAGAGAGAAGGCGAATAAAACGGCAAGGGTGAATTGGAGGGAGAGGAAAACGAGAGGCAAATGGCAAATAATGTGATGGGGGAGATAAGGAGAGGAAAATGAGAGGCAAATGGCAAATAATGTGATGGGGGAGATAAGGGTATGTGATGGGTACTTGGTATGTTGACTTTTGCGTAGACCTCCCCGACAACGGCGCCAGAAATCCTTCTTGCTACATGTTTTAGCACTGCGTTGGTTTTCCCCGAAGAGGAAGGGATGATGCAGCAAAGTAGCGTAAGTATTTCCCTCAGTTTTTGAGAACCAAGGTACCAATCCAGTAGGAGGCTACGTGTGAGTCCCTCGTACCTGCACAAAACAAATAAATCCTCACAACCAACGCAAATAGGGGTTGTCAATCCCTATAGGTCCACTTACGAGAGTGAGATCTGATAGATATGATAAGATAATATTTTTGGTATTTTTATGATAAAGATGCAAAGTAAAATAAAGGCAAAGTAAATAACTAAGTAGTAGGAGATTAATATGATAAAGATAGACCCGGGGGCCATAGGTTTCACTAGTGGCTTCTCTTGGGAGCATAAGTATTCTACGGTGGGTGAACAAATTACTATTGAGCAATTGACAGAATTGAGCATAGTTATGAGAATATCTAGGTATGATCATGTATATAGGCATCACGTCCGAGACAAGTAGACCAACTCCTGCGTGCATCTACTACTATTACTCCACTCATCGACCGCTATCTAGCATGCATCTAGAGTATTAAGTTAAAAACAGAGTAACGCCTTAAGCAAGATGACATGATGTAGAGGGATAGACTCATGCAATATGAAGAAAACCCCATCTTGTTATCCTCGATGGCAACAATACAATACGTGCCTTGCTGCCCTTACTGTCACCGGGAAAGGACACCGCAAGATTGAACCCAAAGCTAAGCACTTCTCCCATTGCAAGAAAGATCAATCTAGTAGGCCAAACCAAACTGATAATTCGAAGAGACTTGCAAAGATAACCAATCATACATAAAAGAATTCAGAGAAGATTCAAATATTATTCATAGATATACTTGATCATAAACCCACAATTCATCGGTCTCAACAAACACACCGCCAAAAGAAGATTACATCGAATATATCTCCACAAGAGAGGGGGAGAACATTGTATTGAGATCCAAAAAGAGAGAAGAAGCCATCTAGCTACTAACTATGGACCCATAGGTCTGAAGTAAACTACTCACACTTCATCGGAGGGGCTATGGTGCTGATGTAGAAGCCCTCCGTGATCGATGCCCCCTCCGGCGGAGCTCCGGAACAGGCCCCAAGATGGGATCTCGTGGATACAGAAAGTTACGGCGGTGGAATTAGGGTTTTGGCTCCTGTTCTGATCGTTTGGGGGTACATGGATATATATAGGAGGAAGAAGTACGTCGGTGGAGCAACAGGGGGCCCACGAGGGTGGAGGGCGCGCCTGGGGGGCAGGCGCGCCCCCTACCTCGTGGCCTCCTGTTAATTGGCTTGATGTAGGGTCCAAGTCTCCTGAGTTGTATTCGGTGAGAAAATCACGTTCCCGAAGGTTTCATTCCGTTTGGACTCCGTTTGATATTCCTTTTATTCGAAACCCTAAAATAGGCAAAAACAACAATTGTGGGCTGGGCCTCCGGTTAATAGGTTAGTCCCAAAAATAATATAAAAGTGGATAATAAATCCCAATAATGTCCAAAATAGTAGATAATATAGCATGGAGCAATCAAAAATTATAGATATGTTGGAGACGTATCAAGAGTTCATCTATTTCTTCAAAATAAAACGACCATCGTGCTCTAAAAAGATATAAGTGAAGCACTAGAGCAAACGACAAACTACTCCGGAAGATATAAGTGAAGATCAATGAGTAGTCGAATAATTATGCAACTATGTGAAGACTCTCTAACATTTAAGAAATTCAGATCTTGGTATATTATTCAAACAGCAAGCAAAACAAAAGAAAATAAAATGACGCTCCAAGCAAAACACATATCATGTGGTGAATAAAAATATAGCCTCAAGTGAAGTTACCGATGAACGAAGACGAAAGAGGGGATGCCATCCGGGGCATCCCCGAGCTTAGTCTCTTGGTTGTCCTTGAATATTACCTTGGGGTTCCTTGGGCATCCCCAACCTTAGCCTCTTACCACTCCTTATTCCATAGTTCATCGAATCTTTACCCAAAACTTGAAAACTTCACAACACAAAACTTAACAGAAAACTCGTAAGCTCCGTTAGTATAAGAAAATAAATCACCACTTAGGTACTGTTGTGAACTCATTCTAAATTCATATTGGTGTAATATCTACTGTATTCCAACTTCTCTATGGTTCATACCCACCGATACTACTCATAGATTCATCAAAAACAGAACAGTCTGTAGTAATATGTATCATTCGAATACTTCTGTCACTCCAAAAATTCTGAAATAAATTTGTGGACCTGAGGAATTTTTCTATTAATCATCTGCAAAAAAGAATCAACCTAAACTCACTCTCCAGTAAAAAATGGCAGCTAATCTCGTGAGCGCAAAAGTTTCTGTTTTTTATAGCAAGATTGCAAAGACTTCACCCAAGTCTTCCCAAAGGTTCTACTTGGCACAAACACTAACTAAAACATAAAACCACATCTAAATAGAGTATATATGAATTATTTATTACTAAAAAGGAGCAAAAAAGCAAAGAACAAAAATAAAATTGGGTTGCCTCCCAACAAGCGCTATCGTTTAACGCCCCTAGCTAGGCATGATGATTTCAATGATGCTCACATAAGAGATAAGAATTGAAACATAAAGAGAGCATCATGAAGAATATGAATAGCACATTTAAGTCTAACCCACTTCCTATGCATATGGATTTTGTGAGCAAACAACTTATGGGAACAAGAATCAACTTGCATAGGAAGGTAAAAACAAGGATAACTTCAAGATTGTAAGCACATAGAGAGGAAACTTGATACTATTGCAATTTCTACAAGCATATGTTCCTCCCTCATAATAATTTTCAGTAGCATCATGAATGAATTCAACAATATAACTATCACATAAAGCATTCCTTTCATGATCTACAAGCATAGAATTTTTATTACTCACCACATAAGCAAATTTCTTCTCAGGAATAGTAGTGGGAGAAAACTCAACAAAATAACTATCATGTGAGGCATAATCCAATTGAAAATTAAAATAATGATGACAAGTTTCATGGATATCATTATTATTTATAGCATACATGTCATCACAATAATCATCGTAGGTAGCAACTTCGTTCTCATAATCAATTGGAACCTCTTCCGAAATAGTGGATTCATCACTAAATAAAGTCATGACCTCTCCAAATCCAATTTCATAATTATCACAATAAGATTCAACACCCTCCAAAATAGTGGGATCATTACTTCCTAAAGTTGACACTCTTCCAAACCCACTTTCATCAATGTAATCATCATAAATAGGAGGCATGTTATCATCATAATAAATTTGCTCATCAAAACTTGGGAGACAAAAAATAGCATCTTCATCAAACATAGCTTCCCCAAGCTTGTGGCTTTTCATATCATTAGCATCATGGGTATTCAAAGAATTCATACTAACAACATTGCAATCATGCTCATCATTCACATATTTTATGCCAAGCATTCTATGTAATTCTTCTTCTAGTACTTGAGCACAATTTTCCTTCCCATCATTTTCATGAAAGACATTAAAAATATGAAGCATATGAGGCAACCTTAATTCCATTTTTTGTAATTTTCTTTTATAGACTAAACTAGTGACAAAACAAGAAACAAAAAGATTCGATTGCAAGATCTAAAGATATACCTTCAAGCGCTAACCTCCCCGGCAACGGCGCCAGAAAAGAGCTTGATGTCTACTACACAACCTTCTTCTTGTAGACGTTGTTGGGCCTCCAAGTGCACAGGTTTGTAGGACAGTAGAAAATTTCCCTCAAGTGGATGACCTAAGGTTTATCAATCCGTGGGAGGCATAGGATGAAGATGGCCTCTCTCAAACAACCCTGCAACCAAATAAAAAAGAGTCTCTCATGTCCCCAACACACCCAATACAAATGGTAAATTGTATAGGTGCACTAGTTCGGCGAAGAGATGGTGATACAAGTGCAATATGGATGGTATATAAAGGTTTCTGTAATCTGAAAATATAAAAACAGCAAGGTAACTAATGATAAAAGTAAGCGAAAACAGTATTGCAATGCGTTGAAACAAGGCCTAGGGTTCATACTTTCACTAGTGCAAGTTCTCTCAAAAATAATAACATAATTGGATCATATAACTATTCCTAAACATGCAAAAAAGAGTCACTCCAAAGTCACTAATAGCGGAGAACAAACGAAGAGATTATTGTAGGGTACAAAACCACCTCAAAGTTATCCTTTCTGATTGATCTATTCAAGAGTCCGTAGTAAAATAACACGAAGCTATTCATTCCATTCAATCTATCCTAGAGTTCGTACTAGAATAACACCTTAAGACACAAATCAACCAAAACCCTAATATCACCTAGATACTCCAATGTCACCTCAAGTATCCGTGGGTATGATTATACGATATGTATCACACAATCTCAGATTCATCTTTTCAACCAACACAAAGAACTTCAAAGAGTGCCCCAAAGTTTCTACCGGGGAGTCAAGATGAAAATGTGTGCCAACCCCTATGGATAAGTTCACGAGGTCACGGAACTCGCAAGTTGATCACCAAAACATACATCAAGTGGATCATGTGATATCCCATTGTCACCACAGATAAGCACATGCAAAACATACATCAGGTGTTCTCAAATCCTTAAAGACTTAATCCGATAAGATAACTTCAAAGGGAAAACTCAATTCATTACAAGAGAGTAGAGGGGGAGAAATATCATAAGATCCAACTATAATAGCAAAGCTCGCGGTACATCAAGATCGTGCCAAATCAAGAAGACGAGAGAGAGAGAGATCAAACACATAGCTACTGGTACATACCCTCAGCCCCGAGGGTGAAATACTCCCTCCTCGTCATGGAGAGCGCCGGGATGATGAAGGTGGCCACCGGAGAGGGATTCCCCCCTCCAGCAGGGTGACGGAATAGGTCAAGATTGGTTTTCGGTGGCTACAGAGGCTTGCGGCGGTGGAACTCCCGATCTAGGTTATGTTTTGGAAGTTTGGGTATATATACAAGAGGTTTTGGCGTCGGGAACAAGTCAGGGGGGTCTCCGAGGCGGCCACGAGATAGGAGGGTGCACCCCCCACCCTCGTGGTGGCCTTAGGACTCCTCTGGTCCATCTCCGGTACTCCATGTGCTTCTTCTGGTCCAAAAACAATCTCCGTGAAATTTCAGGTCAATTGGACTTCGTTTGGTTTTCCTTTTCTACGATACTCAAAAACAAGGAAAAAACAGAAACCAGAACTGGGCTCTAGGTTAATAGGTTAGTCCCCAAAAATCATATAAACAACATATAAATGCATATAAAACATCCAAGGTTGATAATATAATAGCATGGAACAATCAAAAATTATAGATACGTTGGAGACGTATCAGGGAACTATGTATGTTGTCATAAAGGTTCGACCGATAAAGATCTTTGTGGAATATGTAGGAACCAATATGGGCATCCAGGTCCTGCTATTGGTTATTGACTAGAGAAGCGTCTCGGGCATGTCTACAGCATGCTCGAACCCGTAGGGTCCGCACGCTTAATGTTCGTTGACGATATAGTATTATACGAGTTATGTATGTTGGTGACCGAATGTTGTTCGGAGTCCCAGATGAGATGACGGATGTGACGAGGAGCTCCGGAATGGTCCGGGAGTAAAGATTGATATATAGGATGATATGATTATGCCAAGGGGTAAGGCCCATGGGGCTTTAGGTCGGTGCAAAAGGATGTTTTGCAGAGGTCAGGGTCCAAATGCTAGAGACCCTGGCGTTTGGCCTTGGGCCAGACACCGAGGCCCATGGCGTCTGGGCTAGACGCCGAGGACTGTGGCGTCTGGTCCTGGAAGTCCAAGAAGGACTCTTCCTTGCGGGCAAAACCAACTTTGAGGAGGCTCTTTCTCCAAGTTTCGACCCCATGGCTCAACATATAAATAGAGGGGCAATGCTAGCACCTGGAATACATCAAGATACACCAAGCCGTGTGCCGGCAACCCCGTCCCTCTAGTTTATCCTCTGTCTAGTTTTTGTAGTGCTTGGCGAAAGCCCTGCGGAGATTGTTCTTTATCACTAACTATCACCACGCCGTCGTGCTGCCGGAACTCGTCTACTACTTCGCCCCTCTTGCTGGATCAAGAATGCGAGGACATCATCGAGCTGAACGTGTGCTGAACACGGAGGTGTCGTATGTTTGGGACTTGATCGGGACAGATCGTGAAGGTGTACGACTACATCAACTACGTTGATAAACACTTCCGCTTAGCGATCTTCAATGGTATGAAGATGCTCTCCCCCTCTCATAGATATGCATATCCATGGATAGATCTTGCGTGTGCATAGAAAATTTTTGTTTTCCTCAACAGGGACAAGGGCTAATTGTAAAATGCTTGTTTGCAGGTTTCTACCTCGCCTCCAAGCTTCGCCTCCGAGGTGATTGCGAGGATGAACTGGAAGCTTCAGAGGTCCAAAAAGGACCTTGATCTGATGAACAAGCATATCGAGCAATCTCAAGGTAAAATCCAAAACATCGTCAAATTTACTTTGGGTAAGGATGGGTTTGTCAAATAGAAGGTAATGTCGAACTGTTTGAATGACAATGGCCTTGATCGAGCTTGAGGGGCTCAAGGCCAAGCTTTTGAAAGCTCGGGAGGAGGCCCAACAATAGAAGGCTACGGCCGCCAAGGCGAAGAAGGACCTAGCCGCCGATAAGGTGGATAGGGGCTGGGACCGGGCGCAGGTCCTAGAGGTGGAGGAGACCCTGAAGGGAATGTACGAGGCGTGCCATGCCCTTCAGTTCAAGGAGGAGAAGGCGAGCAAAGAGCTCAATAAGCTCCGTCTTGCGCGCTCTGAGCTCCAGACCCAGACCAAGGCCGACCGTGGGGTGCCCCAGCAAGTGGAGCAAATTGCCACAGGTAAGCCATATTTACTTCAGTGTGTGTTTGGCAGCAAGGGTTTGCTCGAGCTCACCTAGCTTTGTCACTCAGCAGATGTCTTCTGGATCTCCCAAGGAGTGCATCGAATGCCGCCCACCACTTTGGCAAGCAAGAGGGCCATGAGGCGAAGAAGGCCTTCTCGCAGCAGTTCCAGGCATCTCCACGTTCGGAGCTGTTGAATCACTGGATGAAGCAGCTAGTGGAGCTTCTTCAAATGGAAAGGCCAGCTCTCCAAGAACTCTGCATCAATCTATGGCCCATGGAGGTACTACCTACCAGCTTCTTCAGGTTCATGGCTCGGCTGTTAGAAGTCGTCCCGCAAGTTGCTTGCTGGAAAGCATACGCATGCCTGAAGGGGTTCAGCAAGCGTACACCTGTGTGAAGATGCATTTTTAGTGCGTTGAAGCAGCGGTTGTTTCCGTGGGACCCCCGAAGGGAAGGTTCAGACCGCGGAGCAGTCCTTCGCTGAGGTAGCAAAAGGGGCCCAGATTACCGAAGCCAAGTGCCCCAAGGACACTTTGTGTTTTTAGATAGTACTTCGGAATGCCAAACTGTGTGGGATGTACAAAAACTATCTTTTTGTTTTAATGAATGCAACTTTAAATTCCATCATGTGATTGTGTTGTATTTCATTTTTATTTAATATGCCTCCTATGTGACTGTGTTGGAATGAAAGAGGTCGGTTGTCGGCTTCGACCCCTATGTACAGTATATAGAGGGTGTCCCTTTAGGCAATCGTGACCCTTAGCCAATGTCTCGGTACCCGGAGGCGGTCCGTGCACATAGGAACTAGGCAAACAGACTATTACGGCTTTATAACTTTCACTTGGTCATAGGAGCTTTGACTGTGGGGGATGATGACAAGCCCCCGGTGTGCGTAGTGGTCAGCTTAAGTAGCCAAGGTCTATGCCACTGACCACTTCGACTAATGCTAGGAAGAAGCCCTTCATTTAACATGGGTGATCGCTAACGACACGTCGCCTAACGCAGTCTTCGGACGGTCGACCAGTTTACGCTTACCCAGACAGTCAGTTTTCGGCTTTCTTCACTGAGGTGCTCTGCCATGCGAGCTGGCGGCACTATCGTTGTGGTTCTCCCATTACGCCCTTAGCCGAAAGGCTTATATTTGGGGCATGCAATAAGGAAGTGAAGCCCATTGTATCATAATGTGTTCTTTTAGCCTCAAAGGCAGTAATTATGAGGAAGTTCTAAAGAACCTTGAGGGGCGCAATTTCTTTATTTCATATGGTCAAGCCATACATGCCGACTTGGGCAAAAAGAATTTTGAAAGGATACAATGCAAGGAATGTAAAGAAAAGATAGAGTAAATCTAAACAGGGCAGACATGTCATTGGGTTTATTAGCCTGAGCTACTTCCTGCCGCACGTCTGCGTCTCCAGGCTATTGACCAACTCATCTTCATTGATGGCGAAGTTGATATGGGCTGCCTGCAACCTCGGTCGTTCATGAGCTTGATGCTTTCGTCGGTCGAGTCCTTTGAAGAGTTATTTGGATGCTAGTTGGGTGGTTAAAGCCACATGGGCATGCTATTCTTGGCTAGGTCTTTGACAGAACCTCACCGATGTGCAAGCCTGAAGCGCATCGCTGCTCGGTCTAGTCAATCCCGGCATTTCCATTATTTTGGCTCCTGTGCGACCCAGGGAATTTTTAATGCAAAGTTATGCACCCCGGGATGCAATGCCCATTCCAGGGGAGGCACGCGAGGGGCCCGTAACCCTATTTAGGGTGGGGGAGTGCTTGTCCGAGGTCAGCTAGACCGGCCCGCGTACGCTTCGATGAGCTGGCGGTGCGCTTGCCCGCACAGGCTACCTCCTTGGATGCTTGCACCTCGTTTGTGAAAGTCACGGTCTACTCCTCCATCCGAATAGAGCATTCAGTGTTGCCATTGACTGTAATAACACCATTTGGTCCTGGCATTTTGATCTTCAAGTAAGCATAATGCGGGACTGCGTTGAAGCGAGAAAATGCGGTGCACCCTAGAAGTGTGTGGCATCCGGTGCGAAAAGGTACAATGTTGGAGATTAATTCCTTGCTCCTGAAGTTCTCAGGTGACCCGAAGATTACCTGCAGTGTCACAGTTCTCGTGCAGCGAGCTTAGATGCCTAGTATCACATCTTTAAAGGTGGTGGTGCTGGGCTTGATCCTAGATGAGTCGATGCGCATCTTTCTGATAGTATTAGTGTAGATTAAATTGAGGTTGCTACCTCCATCCATGAGGACGCGCGTCAGATGAAAGCCATCGATGATCGGGTCTAGGATTAGCACAGCCGATGCACCGTGCCTGATGCTAGTCAGATGGTCATGTTTGTCAAATCTGATCGGGTAAGCTAACCATGGATTGAACTTCGGGGCGACGGGCTCCAACGCGTAGACATCCCGGAGTGCATGTTTCCTATCCCTCTTGGGGATGCGGGTGATGTAGATCATGTTTACGTCCTTCACCTCGTGAGGAAACTGCTTTTGGCCTCCATTATTTGGCCGCCGAGGATCATCCTCGTCCTTGTTGTGAGGTTGGGCTTTACTGCTGTTAGTGTGGTTTGCTGGTTCGTCTGAGGTACCATGGATTTGGCATGACCTATCAAGGATCTTGTCTAGCTAGCTGGGTCCATCCTTGTTCCCTTTAAAGTGCTTCCTTTTCTGTCTAGATCTAGCTCCGTTGAACCCTGTATTGACTGTGACATCCTCTGTATCGCTCCCGCCATTTCTATGTCTATGCTTATTTTTATTACGCTTGGACTTGCCATTGGCGCCGCGAGTCCCCGATGTGCCCGCCTCACCATTGTGAGTACTGCAGGCTAGCCAGCTATCCTCTACCACTCAAAAGCGGGTCATGAGTGAGGTGAGGGCTGCCATAGTCCTCGGCTTATCCTGCCGAGCTGTTGGGCGAGCCATTCATCTCGAATGTTATTCTTGAATGTCGTGATGGCCTCAGTGTCGGAGTAGTCTATAATCTGGTTCTTTTTGGTGAGAAACATGTTCCAGAACTTCCGAGCTGATTCGCTGGATTGCTGTATGACGCGGTTGGGGTCGCCGGCTTCGGAGGTCGGGCATAGGTTCCTTGGAAATTTGCCCTAAAGGCATCCTCGAGGGCTTCCCATCTCTCGATGGAGTGATGAGGCAGGCTATTCAGCAAATTCCTTGTCACCCCCTTTAACTTGAGCGGCAGATACTTGATGGCATGGACGTCACCTCCATTGGCCATATGTATATGTAAGAGGAAATCCTCGATCCACACCGCTGGGTCGGTTGTGCCATCGTACGATTCGATGTTGATAGGTTTGAACTCGTCTGGGAACTGGTGTTCCATTACCCTCTCTATGAAACAGATTGGGTGAGCGGGGCCTCGGGTCCAAGTAGCGTCGCACCGAATATCGGGGGAAATCCGCGTGTAGGCCTAGTCTCAAGCTCGGTCGTTCATGTCCATCCAGGCATCGTAGCCGTCAAGTCTCACAGTTTCGCGCCTTCTTGATTCGTAAATGGACCAAGGTGGCACCCAGTTTGCCTCTATCCGACGTCGAACATCATGAGGGTCTAAGTGATCCACATGGTCCTTGTTGTGATGGCATGGAGCTGGTTTGGTGTGGAAATTTTCCCGCACTGGCTTGTCGCGCCCTCTGGGAGGTCGGTCGGGCACATCGGCAGTTAGTTCATCATCAAACTCAGGCAACAGATGCCTACGTGGATAGGATTTAGGTGCACTATGGCGCCGTTCTTAGATATCTTGTTCGGTATTTCGACCCACTTGTCATTTAGTGCATCTTCGTTGGCCTGCAGTTGTTGCTACTTCCGCTTCATGCTTCGGGCAGTGGCGATGAGGTGCCGCCGGAAGCGTTCTTGCTCGACAAGGTCTTCGGGAACTACGAAGTCCACAGTACTGAGGTTCTCGTCTTCCTAGGATTCTGGCACCTAATTGTAGTCGGCCCCTTCAAAGAGGTCATCGGGGTCCAGGTCCTCGGGGATTCCTTCATGGTTGGTGTGACATTCTGGGGAAGCTTGAAGATCCTCTCATGGGTTGTCAGCCTCGTCGGATGTCGTGCCGCCATTATCGACAGTGGCGTTTGATACGTTTGTTGGATCGAAAGTATGTCTAGAGTGGGGTGATTAGACTACTTAACCAAATAAAAATCTAGCCTTTTCCCAATTTTATGTCTTGGCAGATTTTAACAACTGAGCTCAAGTCAAGCAATCAACCTACACATGCAAGTCTAAGAGTATAGTAGCGGAATGTAAAACATTGCACATGAAGGTAAAGGGAGGAGTTTGGAGGGAGCAAACGCAATGTAGACACGGAGATTTTTTGCAGGTGCTATCGTACATCCACATTGATGGAGACTTCAACCCACGAAGGGTAACGGTTGCGCGAGTCCACGGAGGGCTCCACCCACGAAGGGTCCACAAAGAAGCAACCTTGTCTATCCCACCATGGTCGTCGCCCATGAAGGGCTTGCCTCACTAGGGTAGATCTTCACGACGTAGGCGATCTCCTTGCCCGTACAAACTCCTTGGTTCAACTCCACAATCTTGACGGAGGCTCCCAAGTGACACATAACCAATCTAGGAGACACCACTCTCCAAAAGGTAATAGATGGTGTGTTGATGATGAACTCCTTGCTCTTGTGCTTCAAATGATAGTCTCCCCAACACTCAACTCTCTCTCACAGATTTGGATTTGTTGGAAATATGATTTGAGTGGAAAGCAACTTGGGGAAGGCTAGAGATCAAGGCTCAAATGGTTGGAATGGAATATCTTGGTCCCAACACATGAGTAGGCGGTTCTCTCTTAGAAAATGAATGCTGAAGTGTAGGCACGTTCTGATGGCTCTCCTTACTAATGAAGGAAGGGTGGAGGGGTATATATAGCCTCCACATAAATCTAACCATTACACACAATTTACCAAACTCAGTGGGACAGGATCAGAGAATTCGGTCGGACCGATTCAGTTTAAAATGTGAACATTAGGCTTTTTGGTGGGACCGACATGTCAACTCGGTGGGACCGATTTCATTAGGGTTAGGGCATAACTTAATCTCAGTGAGACCGATTACACAAACTCGGTGGGACCAATTTTGATAATATGCTAATCATAGAGTTTGTTAGGCAAACTCGGTGGGACCGAATCGCACATTTCGGTGAGACGAAAACGTTACAAAAGGGAAATAGAGAGTTTGCATTGCGAACTCGGTGGAACCGATCACTCATCTCGGTTGGACCGAAATATTATGAAGGGAAACAGAGAGTTTGTAATCCCATCTCGGTGAGATCGAGATCCCTATCGGTGAGACGAAGTGACTAGGGTTTGTGGCAGTGGCTATGTCAAGTAAACTCGGTGGTGCCGGATAGAACATTTTGGTGGGGCCAAGTTTGACTTTTGATTTTGGGACATATGTGGATATGAGACACTGGTTGAGGGTTTTTGGAGCATATCACTAAGCATTTTGAGCAAGCAAGCCATTAAGAAACACCTCATCCCATTTTAATAGTATTGGCTTTTCCTATGGACTCAATGTGATCTTGGATCACTAAAAGTAAAATGTAGAGTCTTGAGCTTGAGCCAATATGTGTCCTTAGCATTTTGAGTGGTCCACAATCCTAATCCATGCCATGCCAATCATTGAACTTTCCTAAAATATTTATCTTGAAATAGCATTAGCTCAATGAGCTATATGTTGTTAGTAATTACCAAAACCACCCAGGGATAGTTGCACTTTCAATCTCCCCCTTTTTGGTAATTGATGACAACATATAGATCAAAGCTTCGACAATTGATAATAAGATTGAAATACATCGTCGCTTTGAGAAGTATGTGATAAGCAAGAGCTCCCCCTAAATTTGTGCACTATTTAAGATTTACTTTTGAATGCAAATGCACAATCGATTAGGATCATGGGTCACTCTTCCATGTCACATACATCTTGGTGGAGCGCTCAAAATGATATGAATTAAAACATGCACTCATTGTTGGGGAACGTTGCAGAAAACAAAAATTTTCCTACTCGTTTCACCAAGATCATCTAGCAGTTCATCTAGCAACGAGTCATTGGATGCATCTACATACCTTTGTAGATCGCGCACGGAAGCGTTCAAAAGAACGGTGATGATGTAGTCGAACACGACGTGATCCAAATCACCGATGACCAAGCGCCGAACGGACGGCACCTCCGCGTTCAACACACGTACGGGACGGGAGACGTCTCCTCCTTCTTGATCCAGCAAGGGGAAGGAGAGGTTGACGAAGATCCAGCAGCACGACGGCGTGGTGGTGGATGCAGGGCGTCACAGTAGCAGGGCTTCGCCTATACTACGAGGAAGAGAGACGTAACGGGGAGAGAGGGAGGCGCCAGGGGCTAGTGTCAAGTCCCTCCTCTCCCCCACTATATATAGGGGTGCCATGGGGGGGCGCCGACCCTAGTAGATGGATCTACTGGGGGGGGGGGCGGCCAAGGGTGGGGGGGCTTGCCCCCAAACAAGGGGGCGCCCCCTCTAGGGTTTCCCCCAACCCTAGCCGCATGGGCCCTTGGGGGGTGGCGCCCCAGCCCACTATGGGCTGGGTTCCCTCCCACTTCAGCCCATGGGGCCCCCCGCGATAGGTGGCCCCACCCGGTGGACCCCCGGGACCCTTCCGGTGGTCCCGGTACAATACCGGTGACCCCGAAACTTGTCCCGATGGCCGAAACAACACTTCCTATACATAATTCTTTACCTCCGGACCATTCTGGAACTCCTCGTGACGTCTGGGATCTCATCCGGGACTCCGAACAATATTCGGGTTACTGCATATACATATCTTCACAACCCTAGCGTCACCGAACCTTAAGTGTGTAGACCCTACGGGTTCGGGAGACAAGCAGACATGACCAAGACGACTCTCCGGTCAATAACCAACAGCGGGATCTAGATACCCATGTTGGCTCCCACATGCTCCACGATGATCTCATCGGATGAACCACGACGTCAAGGATTCAATCAACCCCGTATGCAATTCCCTTTGTCAATCGATATGTTACTTGCCCGAGATTCGATCGTCGGTATCCCAATACCTCGTTCAATCTCGTTACCGGCAAGTCACTTTACTCGTACCGTAATGCATGATCCCGTGACCAGACACTTGGTCACTTTGAGCTCATTATGATGATGCATTACCGAGTGGGCCCAGTGATACCTCTCCATCATACGGAGTGACAAATCCCAGTCTTGATCCATGTCAACCCAACAGACACTTTCGGAGATACCCGTAGTCTACCTTTATAGTCACCCAGTTACGTTGTGACGTTTGGTATACCCAAAGCACTCCTACGATATCTGGGAGTTACACGATCTCATGTCTAAGGAAAAGATACTTGACATTGGAAAACTCTAGCAAACGAACTATACGATCTTGTGCTATGTTTAGGATTGGGTCTTGTCCATCACATCATTCTCCTAATGATGTGATCTCGTTATCAATGACATCCAGTGTCCATAGTCAGGAAACCATGACTATCTGTTGATCAACGAGCTAGTCAACTAGAGGCTTACAAGGGACATGTTGGTGTCTGTTATTCACACGTGTATTACGATTTCCGGATAACACAATTATAGCATGAATAAAGACAATTATCATGAACAAGGAAATATAATAATAAAGCTTTTATTATTGCCTCTAGGGCATATTTCCAACAGTCTCCCACTTGCACTAGAGTCAATAATCCAGTTACATTGTGATGAATCGAACACCCATGGAATTCTGGTGTTGATCATGTTTTGCTCTAGGGAGAGGTTTAGTCAACGGATCCGCTACATTCAGGTCCGTATGTACTTTACAAATCTCTATGTCTCCATATTGAACATTTTCATGAATGGAGTTGAAGCGACGCTTGATGTGCCTTGTCTTCTTGTGAAACCTGGGCTCCTTGGCAAGAGCAATAGCTTCAGTGTTGTCACAGAAGAGCTTGATTGGCCCCGACGCATTGGGTATGACTCCTAGGTCGGTGATGAACTCCTTCACCCATATTGCTTCATGTGCTGCCTCCGAGGCTGCCATGTACTCCGCTTCACATGTAGATCCCGCCACGACGCTTTGCTTGCAACTGCACCAGCTTACTGCCCCACCATTCAAAATATACACGTATCCGGTTTGTGACTTAGAGTCATCCAGATCTGTGTCGAAGCTAGCGTCGACGTAACCCTTTACGACGAGATCTTCATCACCTCCATAAACGAGAAACATTTCCTTAGTCCTTTTCAGGTACTTCAAAATATTCTTGACCGCTGTCCAGTGTTCCTTGCCGGGATTACTTTGGTACCTTCCTACCAAACTTACGACAAGGTTTACATCAGGTCTGGTACACAGCATGGCATACATAATAGAACCTATGGCTGAGGCATAGGGGATGACACTCATCTCTTCTATATCTTCTGCCGTGGTCGGACATTGAGCTGAACTCAATTTCACACCTTGTAATACAGGTAAGAACCCCTTCTTAGAATGATCCATATTGAACTTCTTCAATATCTTTTCAAGGTATGTGCTTTGTGAAAGACCTATGAGGCGTCTTGATCTATCTCTATAGATTTTGATGCCTAATATATAAGCAGCTTCTCCAAGGTCCTTCATTGAAAAACTCTTATTCAAGTAGGCCTTGATGTTGTCCAAGAGTTCTATATCATTTCCCATCAAAAGTATGTCATCTACATATAGTATGAGAAATGCTACAGAGCTCCCACTCACTTTCTTGTAAACGCAGGCTTCTCCATAAGTCTGCGTAAACCCAAACGCTTTGATCATCTCATCAAAGCGAATGTTCCAACTCCGAGATGCTTGCACCAGCCCATAAATCGAGCGTTGGAGCTTGCATACTTTGTCAGCATTCTTAGGATCGACAAAACCTTCCGGCTGCATCATATACAATTCTTCCTTAAGGAAACCATTAAGGAATGCCGTTTTGATGTCCATTTGCCATATTTCATAATCGTAGAATGCGGCAATTGCTAACATGATTCAGACGGACTATAGCTTCGCTACTGGTGAGAAAGTCTCATCGTAGTCAACTCCTTGAACTTGTCGATAACCCTTAGCGACAAGCCTAGCTTTATAGATGGTCACATTACCATTCGCGTCTGTCTTCTTCTTAAAGATCCATTTATTTTCTATGGCTCGCCGTTCAACGGGCAAGTCAGTCAAAGTCCATACTTCATTTTCATACATGGATCCTATCTTGGATTTCATGGCTTCTAGCCATTTGTCGGAATCCGGGCTCGCCATCGCTTCTTCATAGTTCGAAGGTTCACCGTTGTCTAACAACATGATTTCCAGGACAGGGTTGCCGTACCACTCTGGTGCCGAACGTGTCCTTGTGGACCTTCGAATTTCAGTAGGAGCTTGATCAGAAGTATTTTGATCATTATCATTAACTTCCTCTCTAGTCGGTGCAGGCACCTCAGGAACATTTTCTTGAGTTGCGCCATTTACCGGTTCAAGAGGTAATACTTCATCAAGCTCTACTTTCCTCGCACTTACTTCTTTAGAGAGAAACTCTTTCTCTAGAAAGGACCCATTCTTGGCAACAAAGATCTTGCCTTCGGATCTGAGGTAGAAGGTGTACCCAACAGTTTCTTTTGGGTATCCTATGAAGACGCATTTTTCCGACTTGGGTTCGAGCTTTTCAGGTTGAAGTTTCTTGACATAAGCATCGCATCCCCAAACTTTCAGAAACGACAACTTAGGTTTCTTACCAAACCATAATTCAAACGGTGTCGTCTCAACGGATTTTGACGGAGCCCTATTTAAAGTGAACGCGGCAGTCTCTAAAGCATAGCCCCAAAAGGATAGCGGTAAATCGGTAAGAGACATCATAGACCGCACCATATCCAATAGAGTGCGATTACGATGTTCGGACACACCGTTAAGCTGAGGTGTTCCAGGCGGCGTGAGTTGTGAAACTATTCCACATTTTCTTAAGTGTGTGCCAAATTCGTGACTCAAGTATTCTCCTCCACGATCTGATCGTAGAAACTTGATTTTCCTGTCACGTTGATTCTCAACCTCACTCTGAAATTCCTTGAACTTTTTCAAAGGTTTCAGACTTGTGTTTCATTAAGTAGACATACCCATATCTACTTAAGTCATCAGTGAGGGTGAGAACATAACGATAGCCACCGCGAGCCTCAACACTCATTGGACCGCACACATCAGTATGTATGATTTCCAATAAGTTGGTTGCTCGCTCCATTGTTCCTGAGAACGGAGTCTTGGTCATTTTACCCATAAGGCATGGTTCGCACGTCTCAAATGATTCATAATCAAGAGACTCCAAAAGTCCATATGTATGGAGCTTCTTCATGCGTTTGACACCTATGTGACCAAGGCGGCAGTGCCACAAGTATGTGGTACTATCATTATCAACTTTACATCTTTTGGTACTCACACTATGAATATGTGTAGCAATACGCTCGAGATTCATTAAGAATAAACCATTCACCATAGGAGCATGACCATAAAACATATCTCTCATATAAATGGAACAACCATTATTCTCAGATTTAAATGAGTAGCCATCTCGAATTAAACGAGATCCCGATACAATGTTCATGCTCAAAGCTGGCACTAAATAACAGTTATTGAGGTTTAAAACTAATCCCGTAGGTAAATGTAGAGGCAGCGTGCCGACGGTGATCACATCAACCTTGGAACCATTCCCGACGCGCATCGTCACCTCGTCCTTCGCCAGTCTCCGTTTATTCCGCAGCTCCTGCTGTGAGTTACAAATATGAGCAACGGCACCGGTATCAAATACCCAGGAGTCACTACGAGTACTGGTAAGGTACACATCAATTACATGTATATCAAATATACCTTTGGCGTTGCCGGCCTTCTTGTCCGCTAAGTATTTGGGGCAGTTCCGTTTCCAGTGACCCTTCCCTTTGCAATAAAGCACTCTGTCTCAGGCTTGGGTCCATTCTTTGGCTTCTTCCCGGCAGCTTGCTTGCCGGGCGCGGCAACCTCCTTGCCATCCTTCTTGAAGTTCTTTTTACCCTTGCCTTTCTTGAACTTAGTGGTTTTATTGACCATCAACACTTGATGTTCCTTCTTGACTTCTACCTCCGCTGATTTCAGCATTGAGAATAACTCAGGAATGGTCTTTTGCATCCCCTGCATGTTGAAGTTCAGCACAAAGCTCTTGTAGCTTGGTGGAAGCGACTGGAGGATTCTGTCAATGACCGCATCATCCGGGAGATTAACTCCCAGCTGAGACAAGCGGTTGTGTAACCCAGACATAGTGAGTATGTGCTCACTGACAGAACTGTTTTCCTCCATCTTACAGCTGAAGAACTTATTGGAGACTTCATATCTCTCGATCCGAGCATGAGCTTGAAAAACCATTTTCAGCTCTTCGAACATCTCATATGCTCCATGTCTCTCAAAACGCTTTTGGAGCCCCGGCTCTAAGCTGTAAAGCATGCCGCACTGAACGAGGGAGTAGTCGTCAACACGTGTCTGCCAAGCGTTCATAACGTCTTGGTTCTATGGGACGGGTGGATCACCTAGCGGTGCTTGTAGGACATAATCTTTCTTGGCAGCTATGAGGATGATCCTCAGGTTCCGGACCCAGTCCGTATAGTTGCTGCCATCGTCTTTCAGCTTGGTTTTCTCTAGGAACGCGTTGAAGTTGAGGACTACGTTGGCCATTTGATCTACAAGACATATTGCAAAGATTTTAGACTAAGTTCATGATAATTAAGTTCATCTTAATCAAATTATTTATGAACTCCCACTTAGATTAGACATCCCTCTAGTCATCTAAGTATTACATGATCCGAGTTAACTAGGCCGTGTCCGATCATCACGTGAGACGGACTAGTCAACGTCGGTGAACATCTTCATGTTGATCGTATCTTCTATACGACTCATGCTCGACCTTTCGGTCTTCTGTGTTCCGAGGCCATGTCTATACACATGCTAGGCTCGTCAAGTTAACCCTAAGTGTTTTGCATGTGTAAAACTGCCTTACACCCGTTGTATGTGAACGTAAGGATCCATCACACCCGATCATCACGGCGTGCTTAGAAACGACGAACTTTAGCAACGGTGCACAGTTAGGGGAGAACACTTCTTGATATTGTTATGAGGGATCATCTTATTTACTACCGTCGTTCTAAGTAAACAAGATGCAAAACATGATAAACATCACATGCAATCAAATAATAAACGTGACATGATATGGCCAATATCACATAGCTCCTTTGATCTCCATCTTGGGGCTCCATGATCATCTTGTCACCGGCTTGACACCATGATCTCCATCATCATGATCTCCATCATCGTGTCTCCATGAAGTTGCTCGCCAACTGTTACTTCTACTACTATGGCTAACGCGTTTAGCAATAAAGTAAAGTAATTTACATGGCGTTCCTCGATGACACGCAGGTCATATAAAAGAATAAAGACAACTCCTATGGCTCCTGCCGGTTGTCATACTCATCGACATGCAAGTCGTGATTCCTATTACAATAGCATGAACATCTCATACATCACATATAGATCATTCATCATTCATCACAACTTTGGCCATATCATATCACAAACCACTTGCTGCAAAAAACAAGTTAGACGTCCTCTAATTGTTGTTGCAAGTTTTACGTGGCTGAATTAGGGTTCTAGCAAGAACGTCTTCTTACCTACGTTAAAGCCACAACGTGATTTGTCAACTTCTATTTACCCTTCATAAGGACCCTGTTCATCGAATCCGCTCCAACTAAAGTGGGAGAGACAGACACCCGCCAGCCACCTTATGCAACTAGTGCATGTTAGTCGGTGGAACCGGTCTCACGTAAGCGTACGTGTAAGGTTCGTCCGGGCCGCTTCATCCCACAATACCGCTGAAGCAAGAAAAGACTAGTAACGGCAAGAAAGTTGACAAATCTACGCCCACAACTAATTGTGTTCTACTCGCGCAAGAAGAACTACGCATAGACCTAGCTCATGATACCACTGTTGGGGAACGTTGCAGAAAACAAAAATTTTCCTACTCGTTTCACCAAGATCATCTAGGAGTTCATCTAGCAACGAGTCATTGGCTGCATCTACATACCTTTGTAGATCGCGCACGGAAGCGTTCAAAAGAACGGTGATGATGTAGTCGAACACGACGTGATCCAAATCACCGATGACCAAGCGCCGAACGGACGACACCTCCGCGTTCAACACACGTACGGGACGGGAGACGTCTCCTCCTTCTTGATCCAGCAAGGGGAAGGAGAGGTTGACGAAGATCCAGCAGCACGACGGCGTGGTGGTGGATGCAGGGCGTCACAGTAGCAGGGCTTCGCCTATACTACGAGGAAGAGAGACGTAACGGGGAGAGAGGGAGGCACCAGGGGCTAGTGTCAAGTCCCTCCTCTCCCCCACTATATATAGGGGTGCCATGGGGGGGCGCCGGCCCTAGTAGATGGATCTACTAGGGGGGGCGGCGGCCAAGGGTGGGGGGGCTTGCCCCCAAACAAGGGGGCGCCCCCTCTAGGGTTTCCCCCAACCCTAGCCACATGGGCCCTTGGGGGGTGGCGCCCCAGCCCACTATGGGCTGGGTTCCCTCCCACTTCAGCCCACGGGGCCCCCCGGGATAGGTGGCCCCACCCGGTGGACCCCCGGGACCCTTCCGGTGGTCCCGGTACAATACCGGTGACCCCGAAACTTGTCCCGATGGCCGAAACAGCACTTTCTATATATAATTCTTTACCTCCAGACCATTTCGGAACTCCTCGTGACGTCCGGGATCTCATCCGGGACTCCGAACAATATTTGGGTTACTGCATATACATATCTTCACAACCCTAGCGTCACCGAACCTTAAGTGTGTAGACCCTACGGGTTCGGGAGACAAGCAGACATGACCGAGACGACTCTCTGGTCAATAACCAACAGCGGGATCTGGATACCCATGTTGGCTCCCACATGCTCCACGATGATCTCATCGGATGAACCACGACGTCAAGGATTCAATCAACCCCGTATGCAATTCCCTTTGTCAATCGATATGTTACTTGCCCGAGATTCGATCGTCGGTATCCCAATACCTCGTTCAATCTCGTTACCGGCAAGTCACTTTACTCGTACCGTAATGCATGATCCCGTGACCAGACACGTGGTCACTTTGAGCTCATTATGATGATGCATTACCGAGTGGGCCCAGTGATACCTCTCCGTCATACGGAGTGACAAATCCCAATCTTGATCCATGTCAACCCAACAGACACTTTCAGAGATACCCGTAGTCTACCTTTATAGTCACCCAGTTACGTTGTGACATTTGGTATACCCAAAGCACTCCTACGATATCCGGGAGTTACACGATCTCATGGTCTAAGGAAAAGATACTTGACATTGGAAAACTCTAGCAAACGAACTATACGATCTTGTGCTATGTTTAGGATTGGGTCTTGTCCATCACATCATTCTCCTAATGATGTGATCTCGTTATCAATGACATCCAGTGTCCATAGTCAGGAAACCATGACTATCTGTTGATCAACGAGATAGTCAACTAGAGGCTTACTAGGGACATGTTGGTGTCTGTTATTCACACATGTATTACGATTTCCGGATAACACAATTATAGCATGAATAAAGACAATTATCATGAACAAGGAAATATAATAGTAAAGCTTTTATTATTGCCTCTAGGGCATATTTCCAACACTCATCACCAAGCAAAGTGAATGATCATATAAGGATAATGTCATCCAAGCAAACATTAACGTAGCATATGATGAAACACATGATCATACAAGTATCTCACACAGACATAAAGTATCAAACAATCACATAATAAAGTTCAACCAAAATGCAAGAGAGACAAAGAAGCAAAACACTCTCTCTCGAAGCCTATGATCTACACATTTCTCCCCCTTTTGGCAACAAGTTACCAAAAAGTTTGAAAATGCGTAGTGCTATGCGTCTCTTAGGCTTGGTCTTCGGAGGTGGTGTAGAGAGAACTCCAAGGACGAAGGCATCATTTGATGTGGTTGGAGCTGATGGAGCAGGTGCTGGAGGTGTCACTGAAGCTGTCACTGCTGGTGCAGATGAAGTAGCTATTGTTCTGATACTGGCACTGCAGCTGACCTCTAACTCCTTGGCACACGTTGAAAAGCATCCATAGTTGCCTTCCCTCTCTTCTCCTCTTCTTCCTCCTGGAGCTACTCAACTGCGGTATGTATCTCAGTCACATTGAGGTCAAGATCATAGAATTTTGTCTCAACAATCCTTTCCAAGCTCTCCTGATTCTGAGTCAGGGTAGCCAAGCCCTTCTCAATCCTCAATGTTGCTTGTATTAGATAACCTAGCTGATCTTGTTTGCTCTTTAAGAATACCTGAGATGCTTCCTCCGCACTTGGCATCCTTGCAGCCTTTTCTTCCTTTGCCTTAGCTCTCTTCTATTGTTCTTGTGCTGATGAAGGTTCATTCTCATTCATCACAACTTCGTTATCTTCAAAATCTGGCTGCAAGGGTAAATGCTCCTTGTCCAACAAGTAAGTACATGTGCCCATCTTTGAGTTGATGAGCACCTGAATGTGTGGAGCATACCCACAAGATCCTTTCTGGTCAGCAGATGTCCTCTTGATTGTCTCCACAATCAGACTCATGACCTTGAATTTTTGTGGTATATCAAAGATTTACAGCAAGTTGATGGAATGTCCTCTGATCATCTTGTGATCTCCAGATTTGGGTAACATAGTATGCCTTAAGATGGTGTTGATGGTAGGCAGACCAGACAACAAATAGTGCATAGATCCAAGCTTGTGTGTCTCCAAAGCTTTGTCAGGGATCTCCTTGTACATATTTGCCATTGAATTGTGGTCTTTCTTCTTTTTGGCATACACATCCAAATCATCCTCTTGCTCTTATGGGGCATTGATCAACTTGGCCCACTCATCTACAGTTGATTGGTACCTTGTACCTTCAGACATCCACACGATTCTGCCATCCGGATAGAAATGAGCAATGGAGTATAATTGCATAATGAGCTCATCATTCCATTTGGTAAGCTTCTGTCCCAAAAAATTATCAACTCCACAAGCTTTGAAGCTTTCATGTACACCTAGGAAGAAGTCTTCATTCTCATCAATGAATTCCCAATCGACCCATTTCATATCATAGACAATTGGCTTCTTGTCAAGCAGAATGGTCTCATAGAAATCTTGTTGTTCTTTGGTGTGGAACCTATAGTCCACTGCAGTTCTCCTTCTTATAGCATATGGATCAGACTGCCTCCAAAGTCTCAATCTGCATCCTTTCTGATGTTCATGTCCTCGGCCACTGGGTGAGTGTAATTGTGTTCTGGAATCTTTGGTTCCAGTTTTCTCAGCACTTGGGCTTCTGCATCTTCTTCTTCAGCTTCAGGCACTGGGGCCTTGTTCTTTTCTTTAGCAGGAATGTTTCTGGTGCTTCTCTTGGGTTTAGAAGGCTTCTGAGCTTGAGCTGTTGCTTTGGGAGCAGTTTTGGGCTTTGATGTTGAAGCCCCTGACTTGATTGCATCTCCCATGAGCTTCTGAGACTTGGGTGCTGGAGCAGCATCCTCTTCCTCTTCATCTTCTTTTGGCTCTCTCATTATGGAGGATCTACCAAGCACTCTGGCAGTGGTCTTCTTGACCCTCTCCTTCCTCTTCTTTCCCTCTCCAGTGACCTCTAGTTGGCTTAGAGGTTTCAGCAGTTGAGGCTCTGACCTTTAAGGTTGGCACCCTCTTGGCAGGGGCCTTCTTGTGCAAATCAGGCTTTCTAGTGGCAGCAGTACCATACTATTTCTTCAGCACCATCTTCTTGGAGCTGACATCCTCCTCAGTGACTGCATAGTCCTCATCTTCAGAATCTGAGGTTTTCTTCTTCCTTGACCTGGTGGTTGTCTTAGGCAGATTACTGAGAGTGCTTCTGCTGCCATCATTTGAGGTGCTTGAGGGACTAGTGCCCTCACTCATTTGCACTGGCTCTTCAGATCTGTTTTGGCTATCACTCTGGTCAGACATCTTGGCAGGAAAACTGACATCAAACCCTATGAATAGATATAGATGAGGTAGAATGGATGAGCATCACAAAGTGCATGGTTTTGCAAAACAGATGAGTCAAAAACTTAGTTTTAGTTCTCCATAGAAAGCATTTCGGAACTATCGATTTGTTAAACTCGGTGATACCGAAGCAACTTTGGAACCTAAACTAGTGAACTCGGTCATACCAAGTCACAGCTTGATGACACCGAGATTGCTAGGGTTTCTCAGAGAGTCGAACTCGGTCGCACTGATTTGCAATTTTCAGTCAGACCGAAAAATGCATGTGCAATGGCCTAAGCCAAATCGGTGAGACCGATTTCTACAACTCGGTCGGTCCAAGATGAGTTCGACGGAGACCTAACCCTAAATTTTCGAATCAAACCTAACCTAAAGGATATTTTCTCTGGATAGATTGTTTTCATACGTGGAAAAGATCATGGCGAAGCAATGTGCTAGGAATCGGAGTAAGTAAATAGCACAAAGTATTGAACCCATACCCTAGTTCCGCGGGAGTTCGCTACAGTGACAACGGCGGAGCAGAATTCCATTGATGGTGACGGAAACCAGCGGTGGGAGGTCGCTGGCAGCGAGGAGACGATCCGGAGACCCGAGGAGGCAGAGCAGGATACACGCGGGCTGAGGGCTTTTGAAGAAATTTCCAAAATCTCGCCCGTGGATATATATATCCCGACCCTGTCGGTGTGACCGAGTGGAACAACTCGGTGGCACCGAGATGCAGAATCACAAGAGGTTACTGCAACTCGGTGTGACCGGAAAGTTCAAATCGGTTGCACCGAGATGAAAAACCTAGATCAACTTGGTTGATTCGGTGTGACCGAAGTGAATGACTCGGTCATACCGAAATGCACAAAGAAGTTTTGGAAGTTTAAGCCTATGACGAATCGGGAACTCTGAGTGCTCCTCACAGAGTGGTTCGAATTTGACTTGATCAAACTTTGTAATGTAGCATGAATAGAGTTTGAGACGAGAAAAGCATAGATAGCTAGAGGAGGTTCTTAGGCATTCTTGTCCATCCATTTGGCAAAAGAGAAAAGGCCAAATAATCAAGGCTACAATTGGATGTCCTCGAATGAGTAAAATATGCAATTAACATGCTCACTCAATAAAATGGCAAATGAAATATGTGGCAAAGCATGCACAAACATTCTAGCATCTATCAAGCAATTGGCGATGACTAGGTCATCTATATTTGAGTATATTGACTTAGGAGTCAAATGTGAACATTTGATCGTAGGTCATACTCATCGTTTAAGCACAAGTGGGGTTACCACTTTTACACAAAGCATTGTTGTGTTCACACCATTAGAGCTGCTTTACCTCAATTGATTAGAGTAAAGCTCCCCCTAGATGTGATATCCCCCCTAAGAGGGATGAACTAACCTTGGGTTTTGTCGATGATGACTTCATGTAGATGTTGAAGATGTGGATGCTCAATGTTGATGTAGATCATTTGGAGAAATCCATTGGAGTGAGTTGCACTTTCTATACCTACACGGGTTAGTCCCACAAGGAACAAACAAGGATATCCATAAACATAGAGTGATGTACACACAAGATGATGTCCATGAAAGAATTAGGTTACCTTGTCCCTCGTCTTACCAACAAGAGGGTTTGTGACTCCTTGAACTAGTGCAAGATGTGGAAGTTGTTTACACTTGTTCTCGCCAAAGTGATATGAGTGAAGTATGTTGGCGGAGTCACCCTCAAGAACTCTCTAGTTCTTATTCTTCGGGATCCACATCATCTTGATGGGAATCCTTGGAGTTGTAGTCGTACTTGATGTAGTAGAACTTGATGTAGTCTTGGGAACCCACTTGACCAAGGCCTTAGGAGCTTCTTCAAATGCATAAATCTCCTCTTGGAGCTTGTCCTTGCCTTTTTGCTTGTGGTCTTGTGGTGGAAGATCATCTTGAGCTTGTGTCCCTTGGAAAGAAGTAGGATCATACTTCTCTTGTTGAGGAACAAACTTTGTCTTGGGGTATTGATCTTCTTCCCACTCAACTCCATTGGCATTAAACTTTCGTTCAAAACCAATACCTTGATTCTTCCGGTGCCTTCCTTGCTTGCGTACAATTTCATCAAATTGCTTACTTCCGGCAAGCCTCTTGTAGACACCTTTCTCTATGATTCCCTTCAATAGGCTATTTTCTTGCTCAAGTGTAACTTGGCTAAGAGAATCATTAGTGGAATCAAGAGAACTACTAGAGGCAACAATATTGGATTTAGCATGATTGTTGTTACTACTAGAAGAAGAATCTTTCCTACTCTTGTTGCTAGATTTAACTTGTGGCATGTACGTAGACAAGAGTAAATGCTTGGCAATGTAAGAAGAACTTTTCTTGCGAAGATCATCATTGATTTCCTTTAAGAACCCATGCTCTTGCTCAAGGTTGAGCTTTTCAAAGCGTAACTTCTCATGAGTTTTTAAAAGTTCTCGATGATCTTCCAAGGTAGTTTCATGAGCTAACTTAAGAGTGTTCAGTTCTTTAGTTATACGCTCAATCTCCTTATCATCTTCATTTGCTTTATCTTGATTAGCATGATTAATAGCAAGTTCATCATAGTTTTCATCATTAGAGTTGTCAACAAGTAAATCATCATCACCTACCAAATCATCTTCATCACCGAGCATGATTAGCATGATTAATACCTTTGGTCCTTTAGCCATGAAGCATCTTCCAATTCCTTCATTTGGTGAGTCAAATATGTCGTAGGAGTTGGTTGACACAAGTGCTAGACCGGCAACACCTTCATCTTGAGTATATTCGGAGTCGGAGTGATAACTTCTCTCGGAGTGATTGTCGGAGTCGGAGCCAGATACCCATTCACCAACATGAGCTTGATGTCTTCGTTTTGTGTAGCTCCTTGATGATTTGTACTTCCTTTTCGAATCCTTGCTTCTCCGTGATGTTCTTCATTCATAACGATCATCTCTACTCCTCTCTCTAGGTGGTGATTCTTCTCTTCTACTTCTCCTTTTGGGTGAATCTTCTCTTCTTTTGTAGGGAGTCGTACACTCATTGGAGTAGTGTCCAGGTCTTCCACAATTGTAGCAATTACGTTCATGACTCGAAGATCTTTTGTCATTGTAGGACCTTGACTTGGAACTCCTTTCCTTACTTCTAATCTTGTAGAACTTGTTGAAGTTCTTCACCATTAGTCTCAATTCTTCATTGAAGGCTTGTTTCTCATTTGATGGAGTAGGAGCATCACATGAGGCTTTGTAAGCACCACTTGACTTGTTATGAAGCTCGTCCTTATCCTTGAGTGACATCTCATGAGCAACAATTCTTCCAGTGACTTCTGTTGTCTTGAGATCTTTGTAGTTAGGCATCATTTGGATCAATGTGCACACGGTATCATATTTCCAATCCAAGGCTCTTAGGATCTTCTTGATGATGAATCTATCGGTCATCTCTTCACTTCCTAAGCCGGCAATCTCATTTGTGATGAGAGCGATCCTAGAGTACATTTCAGCGACACCTTCACCATCCTTCATTTTGAACTTTTCAAGCTGACTTTGAAGCACGTGCAATTTGGATTCCTTGACGAAGTCGGTACCCTCGTGCATATCAATCAAAGTATCCCAAATTTCCTTTGCATTCTCAAGACGGCTGATTTTGTTGAATTCTTTGGGGCACAATCCGTTGAAGAGAATATCACAAGCTTGAGCATTGTATTGCAGCATCTTCAACTCTTCTGCGGTAGCTTCATGGTTTGGTTCTCTCCCATCAAAGAATTCACCTTGCAAGCCAATACACATAATAGCCAAAGCGGCGGGGTTATGCCCAAGAATATGCATTTTCATCTTATGCTTCCAACTAGCAAAATTAGTACCATCAAAGTAAGGACCTCTATGGTGGTAATTTCCCTCGCTAGACGCCATACTCTCCTAGGTTGTTAAACCAAGGCTATGATCACCAAAAAGCTATGGAAATCAAGGCAAATGGAGACCAAAGCTCTGATAGCACTTGTAGGATCGAAAGTATGTCTAAAGGGGGTGATTAGACTACTTTACCAAATAAAAATCTAGCCTTTCCCCAATTTTAAGTCTTGGAAGATTTTAACAACTTAGCTCAAGTCAAGCAATCAACCTACACATGCAAGTCTAAGAGTATAGCAGCGGAATGTAAAACATTGCACATGAAGGTAAAGGGAGGAGTTTGGAGGGAGCAAACGCAATGTAGACACAAAGATTTTTGGCGTGGTTCCGATAGGTGGTGCTATCGTACATCCACGTCGATGGAGACTTCAACCCACGAAGGGTAACGGTTGCGCGAGTCCACGGAGGGCTCCACCCACGAAGGGTCCATGAAGAAGCAACCTTGTCTATCCCACCATGGTCATCGCCCACGAAGGACTTGCCTCACTAGGGTAGATCTTCATGAAGTAGGCGATCTCCTTGCCCGTACCAACTCCTTGGTTCAACTCCACAATCTTGACGGAGGCTCCCAAGTGACACCTAACCAATCTAGGAGACACCACTCTCCAAAAGGTAATAGATGGTGTGTTGATGATGAACTCCTTGCTCTTGTGCTTCAAATGATAGTCTCCCCAACACTAAACTCTCTGTCCACTACAAAAAAATACACTTCCGTGATGATACGTGTTTGTCACAGTAGGTCGCTTTTTTTGTCATGCATGTACATCCATGACAAATTTATGACAGAATCAAGATAGTCATACCTATGCTGTCATAGAAGTGTTCCATGACATTACCAAAATTATCATCACGGAAGTGTCCACTTCCATGACGATAAATCGCGCGTCACAGAAGTGCTTTCGTCAAGGGTGACCGACACGTGGCATCCACCGTAACGGAACGCCGTTAAGCTATCGGGTCGGGTTTTGGATCCGATAACCCGTTAACAGCCCCGACCAATGGGAAATTTCCACGTGTAAAATTCTTATTGGCCGAACGAAACACGTGTCAGCTCGTCAGTGGGTCAGATAGGCGCCTATGATACGTCGACATGTGGCACGGCCCAACAGAGGCTCATTCCTGTGAAAAGGTCGGCCCGTTTGACTTGGTCAAAAGCTGGCAGGCCGGCCCATGGAAAGCCTGTTAACGGCATGTTCGCATATAGCCCATTTACAGCCCGCTAACCCAAGGCCCGTTACGCCCTATCCGAATTAGGCCCAGTAGCGTCATCTGGGCCATCCAATATGATTCCAGCCCATTTTCACTTCTGGCCCATGTATGGCCCATGACGTCTTTCGGCCCATATGAGGCCCTATGTAACTCTTGGCCTATTAACGGCCCGTGGTGAAATTGGCCCGTAATGAACAATGTATCACTTTACACCCATTAACAGCCCATGGTGAAACTGGCCCGTAATGAACAGTGTATCACTTTATACCCATTAACGGCCCGTTATTCTGTTGGGCCGTTTCCAGCCCATGTTATCTTTCGGCCTTCTCAGAGCCCATTTATTCTTGGGCTCATTTCCAGCATTCGTTTACTTACGGCCCGTTATTGTCATTTTCTGCTTGTGGGACAAATTCAGCCCGTGGTTACAGTCGGCCCGTTTGTGGTCCGTTAATACGTTGGGCCGTTTTCATAGTGTCATCAAATACGGCCTATTAACGATGGCCCGTTACGGTCGGCCCATGAACGGACGATTCCAACTCTAGACCATTTACGGCCATAATGCGGCCTGTTATTGGCCCATGTTTGGCCAATCGATCATACGGCCCGTATAAGGCCCATTGATGATACGGACCGTAGAAGGCCTACTGTTTCTACGGCCCGTAAAAGGCCCACTATTTCTACGGCCCGTAGGAGGCCCAGTGTCACTACAATAAATATTAGCCCATGGTTATTGTGGCCTAGTTTTAAAAAATAGGTTATTGCAGCCACTAGTTAACCGCGGAAAAAGAACTGCAATGACTACAAGCAAACAAATAAACAAGACAACAAGGAAATAAATAAGCAAGCACCTAACGATAGGCTATCACGGCTATTACACATATTACATCCACTGGGCATCAAAGTTCGCCACCAGTGCAAATATAGGGAACAAAGCAGCATATCATATACACTGGCCATCAAAATTGGCCACCAGTGCAAATAAACGTGGCAGCAAAACAAGAGCATAACTGAAACAACTTCAGAAGATCTCAAGAAACGTTATCCTGGGTATCCACCATGTTGGCAATAAGCTTAGCAAGCTGATTAGCTTTGTCCTATTTGGCGCTAAAATCCTCCAACGCTTGCTGTTGCACCAGAAATTATGCATCTGAATGCTCCAGGGACTTCCGCAGTCCTTCTGCTTCTTGTCGCAACACAGCTGATCGATGTCTTTCAGCTTGTAGTTGAGACTCAAGAAACCGAACTGATTCAGACAGTGAGTTTGAATAGCTTGTGCAAGTGGTAGTGGCCAGTAACTCCAACAATAAACCAAGACAGGATGTGTCACTATCCTGAACCTTATCTACATTACTTCCTTTATCGTTGCTTAATAAGGCACTCTTCCCCAATATTCTGCCAGCATTCTAAAAGAAGAAACAAGCAGACACATAACAAGTTTAGCATGTACTACTATATGAAACTCATTTCGGTGAACCAGTTCATTAGTAAGGTGGACATGATTAAACTACCAAGTCTTCTATTGCCAAGTACTAGTACATAATAAAAGCATCAAACAAACATATATCTATGTCCTATGGTAGCAATGGAATCTTAAATTAGAACAGTTGTTCTTCAGGTTTAGGCACTTGTTCTACATGAACAGAGTACAGTAAAACGCAAGAATATAATACTTAAAAATAGAAAATGAGCTCATAGACCTTACCACATTCTTGGTTCGGGACTAGTACAGAACAAGGCATTCCCAGTCATCGTCCAGTAAATGTGTCTCAGGAGAACATAAGGGAATTTGATGAGTTTCTTTGCCGGTGTAGTACGTTTTCTTCAGGTAATTCCGATACTGCCACCAAGAATTCTTGAAGATAGCAGAGGTATTAGCACAAGTTACCTCATCCTGAGTTTCCAAATCGGTCCTTCTCTATAGAGAAAAATGGGAAAAATTTGCTGTATTATAACCATCATGGAGGTAGGATGTATGGGACGAAGCAAAGTAATTGCCATGAATAACATTACTTACACATAACTCCTGGACAAACACCTGCAACTGGCATTTTCCTTCATCTTCAGTATAATATTTCCAAGATGGGAAGATACGCACATACGATTTAACAACATCAAATGCGATAGATGCTAAACTACGACTAGCTGGTTGTGCTTCCTCCACGGGAATAGGCATACTAACTGGTGGAGTTGGGGTTCGCTGTGATAGTACTGGCCCTTTGGGCACTGGAGCTACCTTACTAATTGCTCTTGTTTGGGAGCTCTGTGGTGGAGATGGTGCTATGTCAACAGGAACTGGGTTACTATCGGCTAGGGCTGGGGTTAGATTGGGTGAAGCTGGTTCTTTGTCCATCGTAGTAGGGGTACAATCTGCGAGAGTTTGGGTTATGTGTGGTAGGGCTGGTTCTTGTGCATGTACAACCGGGGTGCTATCTCCACCAAGAGGTAGCACTGTTTTATTTGAAGACCGTGTTTTTAGTCCGCTAGATACTGGCATCACCCGCTCCAATTCAAATGGCTGATAAATAGGAAACATAGTTGAATGTACAGACATTGTATGAGAGACAGATGCAATAGATAGTGTGGAAAAAAGGGCATGAAATAGTTGACATGTATATTTTTTAACTAAAACGGATAGCATGACATAATTTCACATATATGATGTCTATCTAAACTGGATAGCATAGCATAACATAATTCAAAGATATGATGAATAACTAAACAGGATCGCATGACATAATTCACCTACATGTTATCTAAGTAATCAGGATCGCATCATTTAATTCACATATGTGATTTATATGCTAAACAGAGGGCATTCGATATGATGTCTGAACTAAGAACATGGTGTTGAATATTGTGTATATGATGTCTAAACTATGCAATGCAAGACACTGTATGCATGATATGAACAGTATAACCGTGCCAAGTTAGAGCATACACCTCAGTGGGGGAATAGGACTGGTCGTATGTCTCTGAATCCATCTCTGAGGAGCTATCGGGACCCAACAAGAGATCTGCTTCGACAGGTAGCACTGTCTGCTCTGAAGGCCTTGTTTTCACTCCAGATTTTTCCATCTCCCACCCAAATGGCTGATTCACAGGAAGAGTAGTTTAATGTACAAACATTGTCGACAAATGGAAATGTAATGAAGAAAAGGAAGGGCAAGATATCATTCAAATATATGATGCCTGGTTAAACAGGATGGCATTGCACATTTCACATATATTATGGCTGGCTAAAAGACATGAGACTGCATAATTCCCATATATGATATAGAAACTAAACAGGTGGCATTACGGAACATGTCTAAACTAAGCAGATGACATATATGATGTCAAAAGTAGGAACTGCAAGGCAACATATGCATGATATGGCTAACATCATCATGCCAAGGTAGAGCAAACACCTTGGGGGGTAAATAGGAGTGATCAGCGGCGTCCAAATCCACCTCAGAATAGATATCTTCCTCTGGATTACAATCTGGAGAGGGGTGGGGAGGGTTTGCCATTGAACCCACCATGGAGCGATGTCTGCATGACATTGTATTGCCACGCAAAACTCTTCTATTTTTCTCTACATGTTCAGCATGAATGTGTACAATATCTAACATGCATATGAAAAAAATATGGTGAGATTATGTAAGGAGAGCATGCAGAAATTTAGAGTGATGGTAACAACCAGTGGATCGATGTTTTTCCGTTGAACCAAAATAGCCCTAATGGATCAACGTGAATGTATAGTAATAAGTGATGCAACAAGTGTACAACCTCTTTGCCGTAGCCATGTCGACCTCAGCATCATTGGGTTGGTCGCTGAAGCAGTTGAGGCAGAGGTGGCTGTCGGAGGTGTGGAGGAAGATCTGAGGAATCTATAGACGGCGTCCAGGGCACTGCTCTGTTGTGATGGATCATTCTGTCGTTGGAGCAGCTCCGGTGAGCCATAAGACGTCAAGGCTGAAGCAGCACAAGACAGACATCGTCAATTTCAAGTGGGATTCTAATAGCATTTCCAATAGATGATGTAAAATGGATGTAAAATTAACATCACCAAAAACCACCTGACTACAACAGATGAGGTAAAAACTGTTGACTCTGAACTTAATTGCCGAAACTGAAATTTACTATGGAATCTGAATGCTACTGTCGAAACTGAATGCAATGGTAGCAGAGAGGCACTTGACATGTAGTTTAGGGAGGGCATGCAGTTCATCTTCAACCTGCACCCCCCTGAGCCGCCAGCCACCACCGGCCGAACCCCGGCCCCAGCGCCGCCTCGCCACCCCGAAACAACTCGCCACCGCCGCCCCGGCCAGCCCTCTAGGCCCCCACCCTGAACCCTAAGATAGATAGTGGGGTACCTCTCCGGCGAGCCCCCGTCCCCGCTGCGGGTGGTTCTTCCTTAACTCCGGCGAGCCCCCCCAACCCCTGAATATTGACTGACCCAAAAGTCGATTCAGTCAACTGAAGTGTGGCTTAATCGGAGCAGAGTAGCAGCACGAGCGAGGGGGAGAGCAGCAGCAGCAGCTGGGCGAGCGAGCGACCGAGCGAGAGCCGGAGCAGTAGCAGCAGATCCGGCTGGTATGGACGCTGCCGCCGAAGGGGCCTCGCGCTGGGGGAGAGCCACTGTGGAGATGTCGCCCGCGGTGCCGGCTTCAAGGTAGCCGCTCCATGGGGGTGCGAGATGGAGCACCGTCGGCGCCGGGAGGTCGAGTTAAGGAGAAGGTGCGGTGCGATGAGTGTACAACCTCTTTGGTGGCGCCGAGTAGGCCTCGGCTTCGTCCGAGGAGCCGGTGAGGATGCTGCGGTTCCGGTGGAGCAGGTTAAGGCGGCGCTGTGGGGATGGATCAGCCGCGATAGACGAGGCGATCGTCGGAGCAGCTCCTTGGAGGTGGAGGACAGGGCGGCTGAACCGGCGGGACGGCGAGATGGACGACGGATCCTCATCCAGGGAGGTGGACGAGGGACGTCGAGCTATTGTGGTGGACGACGTCGTCGGGGAAGAGGCTCCGGCAGGGCAGCGGTGACGTGGTGGACGGAGGAGGGTGGGGTTTCGCGGCTGGAGCGGAGAGGTTATGTCGGTCTGGGATTTCGAATGGCGAAAAGGGGGTGATGGGAGGGGGTGAAGCATGACTTAGGAACGCGCTTGTCCAAAATGTAGGGTGTGTTACAAAACTACCCCCCACCGATTTGAACTAGCGGCGCTTTCGGCTCAGGGTTAGAAGGGGGATTTCGCGTGTCGGGATTTGGCAGCTAGAGGGAGTTTTCGCGTGCGTTGTAATTTTGGGATAGAAAGGTGCGGGTTGTGAAGGCGCTAGTTTTGGGAGCACGATATCTGAATTTTCGGGATATAACAAGATGCGGGTTGAATTTCAGGGACAAGCCTAACGTGTCGTAATATTGTACTTGTACGTACCAAATCAATTCGCACTTCCCTCAACCAAAAAGAAAATGAAAAAAATAAAACTATTCACACCACACAAAGAGAGAGTCTTGCCCCGTTTTACTATACAAATGCTATTCAAAGCTACTCCCTCCTTCCATCTATATAGGGCCTAATGCGTTTTTCGATGCTAACTTTGACCAAATATTAGAGCAATGATATATGACATGCATCTTACACAAAGCACACTGTTAAATTCGTTTGTGAAAGGTTCTTTCAATGATATAATTTTCACATTGTGCATGTCATGTACTATTAATCTTGTCAATAGTCAAAGGCGGTCTTAAAAATCTCATTACGCCCTATGTAGATGGAAGGAGGGAGTATGAATCCATGTTATGTCTGATTAAATTTTTTCGCTTGCTGTATAATGCATGTAACCTACTCATACCAACATTTTAGTGCATTCCAAATGTCTATACTACCGCTGCAATTCGAACTAAATTTGAATTCGTTTCTCCATTTCAATAAGAATCTACAATCATGATTGTTGCCAACTTCAACCATCAAAGTTTCCTTGCTATCCGCCAGATATAAATCAGACGGCCTGTAATGCAGGATGGCAGACACACCATCATCAACAACTCCGTTTTTTTATAAGAGTAGAGATAAAATATATTAAATGTAGTATACCATGTCCTTAACCACACCATGTTTATCACCGTTATATATATTCACACATCCGTCGGTTTTAAACACTATGATAAATTCTTCAAATATCCGAATTTGCTTTTTATAATGAAGTATATATGATCTCTATTCATCTTTTACACCCACACAACCCACTTATCTTTGTAGCTAGCGCTAACTTTCTCTTGTGCATGCACCCTCCCTCAGCATTCTCTAGCTCCATCGCGCAAATTCGTGTTTTCACTTTAGGTCATTCACCCATGGTGTGTGTAGGCCCCCCAGCTCCTTCTTTACGGCACACATCGATCGATATGCCTCTCTAGCCAGGTGTGCCTAGCACAAACACAAGCTTCCCCTCTTCTCTTGTCACCGTCCATGCCTCACTCCCACCACTCTTTTCATCATTCTCGTACTCGCACACTCCTCCCCCTCGATATAGTATGCCTCTCGTACCACCTCCTACATGCATCCCTCTCTCTCTATCCTTCTCCTCGTGCCTCATTTGCTTCTAACACACACATGCATGTATACCGATCGATCTCCCAACATATACCTAGATCGACTTTAACTACCCCCCCATCGATCGACGTACCTCACAAGTTATGTCTCTCCTTTCTCTTACAAAGGGTGATTGATCTTCCTATGTAGTTACGTCTGCTTACCACAGCCACATCGTCCCCCTCATCATTCGTGCATGCCTCCTAACCCGTCTCTCACATGCACGTGCACAGACAACAAGCAGCCATCTCCTCTCTTATTGATATAGCGGGCGTGCCCTCCGTTTGTCTAGCAAGCCTATCCCACCATTTGTTAGAAGAAACTCCACTACCACCCCCTCCAACACTCTATCTTTGTCTCTCTCCCAACCTTATTCATCTCCTGCACATATGCATGGATGCCGATCAATCTCCCTTAATACATGAGGCAGATTGATCTCCCTAATACATGAGGTAGGCCTCTCTCCTCCTCCACACATATACCAGCCATTGTACCTCTATAGTTAATTGGGCCTCCCTCTTCCCCCACCACACACCGATAGTCGAGCGCTGCAGGTAGGTATCCATGCCACAGAGACAAACTGCACATGTCCCATCTCACATTCCAGTAGGCCAGCCACTCTATATCTTTGACGTGGGCACACACAAATTCGATGGCACTCTTTATCGATCGCGCGCGCGCACACACACACACATCATCATCATCATCCCTCTCTTCGATTCTATAGACACCTCAAGCCGATGATACCTCCACTCTCTTCTCGTGGATCGCCCCCTCTATATATATGTTATATCCAGGACTCTATTTCACACACATTGTATATGTTAAATTTTTTGATTAACCCCCCCCCCAAAAAAACTCTCAAGAACCCACACACCATATCTCTCTAGTTTTGTATCTCTCTCACACAACCCCACGTAGGTGGTGTACGTATACAAGAAGAGAATAGGTGCACCATGCACGTACTCACGCTTCGTGCCCAGCCACACCCGCGCGGGTACACAGTGGAGCTCATTTCTTTACGAAATGGCAGCCCATGTGCTAATTTGAATGCCTGTAGTGGTTGTTTACCTAGGGATATTGTGTACCACGCGTGCACGAAACAAAGTTCGACTTGACGCGTTATTTTTAAATAAAGTTATAACGCTCAATGGCACGTACACAGAATATAAAACGATTTTTATGGAGGAAAAGGTAGTCTGCTCTTTAGAGTATCTCACACAAGGCTCTGGTGGCCTCTCTCTCTCTCTCACCGTTGGTCACTGATCCGGCCGCATCCCGTCCGCCGGGGGAAAGGGAGTGCGGTGGCCTCTCTCTCTCACCGTTGGTCACTGATCCGGCCGCATCCCGTCCGCCAGGGGAAAGGGAGTGCGGTGGCCTCTCTCTCTCACTGTTGGTCACTGATTCGGTCGCATCCCGTCCGCCGGGGGAAAGGAAGGAAGTGCATCGTTTCTCCGTTCGACGTCGCTGAGGCAGCACGTCCTGATCTACGGTACACGCCGTTCTCTTTGACCAAGCTCCGGTGCGGCAGGGCCTACGCCACCTGCTCGCAGATTCCACCCGCCGCTGCTCACCTAGTTACATCCCGACGACCTCCAGGTATCCCCTTCGGCCTTGCTCCACTGCCCATTTTCCCACGTCGCTGCATGTGGATCTTCCATAGTTCTTTGCCCAAAACGTAGCTCGTCCGGCGTACTTTCCATATTGCATTCTCGTCCTCACACCGTTTTAGACAAACACAACCATGTTGTTATCTTCCCTTAGGACAAGGAATATGCTTCTTTTTTGTCGTCGCATGTGTCATCAACTGTTATTGGCCAGTAATTGTTTCCTTTCTACCTCTTTTTTGCAAACAGGGCTATCCATTTCACCTCGTTGCTATTGCGACCTTTTGGTGAACTACACAAATCACTTTTTTCTTAAGAGTGTTTTGTGCAGTTGTACTAAAATGTCACACGGGCAACATCTCTACATTTCAGTGCAACTGCACAAAGGGAGATTGGTTTTGCTCTATCCTCCTCATCCAACTCCGAGCCTAATCTTCTCCAACTAGTTAGTCTTAAGAGAGACCGCAAAGGTGACCGGCTTCTATTTGTGTGTTTATTGTTTCATCAGCAGTCCTCTATTATCGTAATCACACTTGATATCTTTGGAACAGGGACGCTCAGCTCTATTTTAGTGGAACTGCACAAAATGATCAGAATGTTGCATGCTCCAGACAGCTACTTTTTTCCCAACATGCCTTGTTGATTTAGACAGAGCTGGGGGGACGTTGCTGCCAATGAAAGCATGAATCAATTTTAATTTAACACCTTCTCACAACTTTGTCTTCAGTTGTGATGTAATTATTAGCTCTGATCTGCTAATATTGACATGCATTAGCAAGTAAGTTAGTTTTTTATTGTTTCCGAAAGAGCATCGATGGCAAGACACGCGAAACAAAAGCTGAAAGCTCACACCATTGTACAATTTCATGTCGCTGGAAAATTATTTGTATAGTATGTCAATTATGTAAACAAATGATGGAAGCTTGATAGCATTGCCAGAAGCCTCTTCATCATCCGGGTCCATGTGCCATGCACGAAATTATACTCCTTCGTTCCTAAATATTTGTCTTTTTACAAATTTCAAACGGGCATATTTTAGAGTGTAGATTCACTCATTTTGCTTCGTATGTGTACTCCCTCCATTCCTAAATATTATATTCGTCTTAACAGAGATTTCAACATATTTTAGAAAGACAAATACTTCGGAGTATATTTAAGACGAGGGGGTAGTGCACAACCGCATGGGAGACTTAGCCCGGTCGTTTGCCGCATTAATAGTGAGTAATGAGCAGTCAAATCATAAGCCTCGCCTATCCCACTGTAAGTTGCTCTGAAGAAGCAACCATCAGTACGCTCTTCTTTGTATCCGCTCATACTACTCCATCCGTCACTATTTATACAGCGCGCTTCAGAAAAAAGAAAAAAAAATCTGTGGGACCAAGGCGACTAGCGATCAGCCTGAAAAATAGCATTGGTAGTTATAGCACGGCGTCTATTACTAGAGGGAATAATGCGTACACTCATGCATGCAGTGCTTCCACCATGGGTACACACATGCATGCACTCCGTAGTAGTACAGTACATGGAGAGAAAATTGTGGACTTGATTGCGGTTACCACACCCTAATTAATTGAGCATTAAACCAAACGCGTCTAAAGTCTCTCTGGTGGTGGAAATGCATTGGGAGAAATGCATCATAATGAAGCGCGCCCTGTAAACTGTGACGGAGGGTGGATTAGTATGAAGGTGCAAAACCAAGTACGCGTACTAGTACTGCGCTTGGATCTTCTCCCCTTAGTGAAGTCGAACAATGATGGTACTCCGCATGTTGGGTACTACAGTGTATGCCTCTGACAATTTGACACCGAATGGACTGATGCATGTCCACCGAGGGTAGGTTGCATTAGTCAAAAGGCGTAAGCGAGCTTCACCTTGTCCTGCAAGCTTCTCCTCATTCTGCGAGTTGACGGGACACACCAAAAAGTAGTGCTAGTCCATACTCCCTCCTTTCCGGTTAATATGGCTTAATCTTTTTTGCGGGTAAATGAGAGAGCTTTATTCATATATAAGCATTCTTAGGACGACCAGCCAAGACACTGGTCACTAGGAAGCCAAAAAAAGAAGTAGGAAGCGAGGTGTTTCATCAAGCCAGCTCTCGGCCACATTCAAAGTGCAGCAAGCACGATTCACACGAAGATGCGCCGCAAGATTTGCTGACCTGTTTACATGCTGGATAACAAAAAAAGAGGAAATATTACTGAGCGCTACTATTTGTAACAGGATATGAGCCAGAATTAAGCGAGAATTGTGGTGAGTGTTCCATGCAATCAACTTCCATTATCACATGCGAGAACCCTCGAAGAGAACCAAATGTGTTGAAGATTGCTTTATCACATTTTAAAATTATAATAAGAGTGCAGACGCTCCTCCATCCGGTTCCTAGTAGTATAGTGTAGTATGCTTCTGGCAATATGACACCGAATTAACTGTTGCACGTCCACCGCCTGAGTGAGGGAGAGCTTGCATTAGTCAAAAGTTTCTCCTTGTCCTGCGAGCCACCGCGTGCAAGCTTCTCCCGTCCTGCAACCTTCTCCTCGTTCGGCAAGTTGACGGGACACAGCAAAGTAATGCTAGTCCATGCTGCCTCCTCTCCCGTTAACATGGCTTAATTTCAAACGAGATAAATACACTGTCTATCACTGTATATTTGTAAAAATACGGTCAGTGGACTTCATAATACGCTCATTGCACTCAATATATATATTTTCCAGTGTTCATACAGTCACTAGCTCACCCTAACTGGGTATATGTGTGCATGCACGTGTAGGTTGAGCATTTGAGCGTCACCGTGTGTGTTCCGTCGTGTGCTCGGACATGCATGCATTAGGGCGTCGCGCGTGTTTTTGCGCCCATGTGTACGTGTGACTGTTGCATACACGTAGGGGGAGTGCGTGTAGGGGCCACTAAGGAGCAGTCAAATCACACAGTAAGTTAGTCGGAAGAAGCAACCATCATTTCACTCTTGAATGACACGTACACAATATAAAATGGTTGATATGGAGAGAAAAAGAAAACCACTATATATACACTAGCAGGAGCCTAAGCTACAAGCCTGCTTGCTTAGGTTGCTCTCTTCACAAGCATAGAACGACGGGCCTTATCGCGCAGTTGGGGGAAGGGAACAATGTTCTGCATAGACGCGGTCGACATCGGCGAGGGGGAAAACCCACAGTCGGTGCGTCCCAATCGGGGGTCACCGCGGTATGGGACGATGCCGCGTCCCAACCGCCCTTCTAGCTACAGCCCGACGTCCTAGGTACTCCATCTTCCTTTTGGAGCCGGCTTGCTCCACTGCCGTAGCTCCATCTCCATGTCAATCTTTCTCTACTTCTACCGGCTTCTACTTGTGATGAGTTTATGTCTCATGAACTAGTGCCAGTACTATTATTCTAATCACACTTCTTCAATATCTTTGCCATCAGGGATGCTCAGGTCGATTTTAGTGGAACTGCACAAAAGCATCGTATGATCCGAGGGTGCTAGCCGTCTTTCCTTCGACAGGTTCTACCTGGCCAGGAAATTAAATCATGTTTAGGGTTTAGGGTTTAAGTCGTAGTGACCCCATCAGTAGTTTTTCTTTCGTACACTCTCTCACAACTTTTTTCTTTAGTTGTGAAGTAAATATTGGCTATGATCTGTGAATCATTGAGATGCATCAGCATGCGTGTTAGTTTTCCTTTGTATTTGATGGAATGTTGTAACGGGGTGTCGATGTCAAAACCGGAGGATCTCAGGTAGGGGGTCCCGAACTGTGCGTCTAGGCCGGATGGTAACAGGAGACAAGGGACACGATGTTTTACGCAGGTTCGGGCCCTCTCGATGGAGGTAAAACCCTACGTCCTGCTTGATTAATATTGATGATATGGGTAGTACAAGAGTACATCTACCATGAGATCGAGGAGGCTAAACCCTAGAAGCTAGCCTATGGTATGATCATTGATGTGTATGTTGTCCTACGGACTAAAACCCTCCAGTTTATATAGACAACGGGTAGGGCTAGGGTTACATAGAGTCGGTTACAATGGTAGGAGATCTGCATATCCGTATCGCCAAGCTTGCCTTCCACGCTAATGAAAGTCCCCTCCGGACGTGGGACGGAGTCTTCAATCTTGTATCTTCGTAGTCCAGGAGTCCGGCTGAAGGTATAGTTCGGCTATCCGAACACCCCCTAATCCAAGACTCCCTCAGTAGCCCCCGAACCAGGCTTCAATGATGATGAGTCCGGCGCACAGATTGTCTTCGACATTGCAAGGCGGGTTCTCCTCCAAATTCCGTGCACCTGTTTGAATAAAGTCCGGTTTCTTGTAGATGTTGCGCTCCTTGGCTTCTACGCCCAATAATGTCCGCTTCCCACGTGTCAAACAAATATGAAAAGTTTGAGTGTTTTTACATTCACACCCCTAGCCGCGTAAATGAGCCGCCCTATTTAAGGGGACGAGGATTTAGATCCAATCCACACCTCCTCCCTTCCGCGAGTGTTCATCAGAGCGCATCCGACAAAGGTCCATTCCACCATGGCCAGCCGTCGCAACTCCTCCCCTCGCCCTTCCAGCCCTAAGCCTGGATATTGGGAGAGATGTTCCACCCCGCATAGCGAGCTAGTGACGCTCCAGACCAAGGGATTTCTCCCCCCGGCCTATATGGTCCCGGTTCGAGCCGGTCTTGCCGTCTACAACGGCGGAGAGCAAGCAGAGAATGCCCCTAGTCCCTCCAAAGGAGAGCGGGTGTGCCTTGTCCCTTACTTAATAAGGGGGCTCAGATTTCTAATCCACCCGTTTCTCTGGGGCCTGCTGGAGTTCTACGGCCTCCAGCTACATCATCTCATGCCTGCCTCAATATTGCACATCACGGGCTTTGTGGCCCTCTGCGAGCTGTTCTTGGGTGTTGAAGCTCATTTCGGACTGTGGAAGGAGTTGTTTTGCCTCGTGCCCCGTTCCAAGAAGGGGTCAATGTATCAAGTGGGCGGAGCCAAAGTGTGGCGCATCGCCGGGACCGGATATCTGTCCGGAACCCCAAAGAAGGCGTCCGAAGACTGGCCCTCGGAATGGTTCTATATAGAATACGTCCCACTGCTGGATCCTGTCTGGATCGGCCTCCTTGAATTCAACGGTGCTCCCTTAAAGAAGCGCCTAAGTTAGCACCCACGGAGCCCTCAAAGGGAAAGTGACAGGGACATCATTTACCTGATGGGCTGAATAAGATTGTTAGCTCATTCCGGACTAACCATGATTGGGGTCATGGCCGCATGCATCATGCGAGGGGTGCAGCCGCTACAGTATAGAAGCCACCCCATGTGGGATTTCAACGGGGAGGACGACACCACCCGCTACGGCCGTAAGGGGCCGGATTCGGCTGCGGCTCTAATAAAGACCTTGTCCGCTTTGTACAAGGGAGAAGAGGAGGATTTTCTCCGTGTCGACCCAAAGGGTGGATTTTCCATGTACAAACCACCAAGCTGGGTGAGTGGTCACATCTTGACCATCCGTTTTATATCCCCATTGTTAAATATTCAATCTTAGTGATTTCGACACAGGAACTGCGCCAGGCCGTCAAAGACATAAACAGCCCTCCTCCACAACCCGAGGACCTAGAACGGTCCCTCGACCCGGACTCTCAAGAGGATCCGGACCTTTCAGTGGATCTGATTGATGGAGTGTTCCATCAATTGAGCAAGGACAACGCCCTGGTGGCCATTACGGCTGATTATCCAGGGCTAATTCTAGCCTCCCAGAAACGGGAGGCCGAACCTGCGGCGACAAGCCAACGAGGGGCCGCAGGGCTCCGTGGGCAGAAAAGAGGTGCAGTCCGGACCGGGGCGTCAGCGCAAAGGTATGGCGCACCCCCTTATTCCAGGTGTTATACCTTCAAGGCATATTAACACTTGTGCTCTCTTCAGGACAAAGAGACCTCGCCGAACTATATTCGGAGAGACCGCCAATCGCGCCTCCACCAGCCAGGCTCCAAAGCCTGGCCCGGAAGCGGGGCCGAACACAAGGCGCGCACCGGACGCTCCTCCGATGGAGGATGTGGACGGGTTGTCTGCCACCAACTCTGAGGCGGAGAGTGCCATGAACCACAGGCGTCGCCGGACAATTCTTCGCGACGCTTGTTTCTCCCAAGAGGCGTTAGATGCCTTCAAGTCGGGAGATGCGTACCTCCGTGCCGCTCAAGATGGTCTAGCCAGAGCCATGGAGCAATATGTAAAAGACATACGGGTAAGAAAATTTTGGTAATTATATATATATACCAGTAGCCCCCGAGACTTGAAACAGTTAGAATAACTGATTTAAGGATCATTTGTGATGCAGGTTCTTACGGAAAAGAATTCCCTACTATCCAAGGAGCTAGAAGAGTGCAAAGCCCAACTTGAGGCCGCACTAGCCACGGCAGGGGAGCCTAAGGAGACCCCCTCTGGTAATATACACTTCGAAAGACAAGTATTTTGCGAAGCACGGCTTTGGTGCGAATCTGAAAAATAAATTGCAGATGGCGCCGGATTGAATCCGGAAAGGCAACACCTCCTACGCCAGCTAAAGGCTGGTGAGAGGGTGCTGCTAAAGGTGATGGGGGAGAAGAACAATCTCCAAGATGCCAACACCAAGCTGGACGTTGAGCTAAAAGATGTTCGTGCCCAGCTGTCAGACTCCGTGAAGGAGAATCAGTGGCTTCAGCACGACATATTTAGTAAGTGCTTGAGCGAACCTTTTGAAAGAAAGTTCGGCGGGGAAGTCGACTAACGGAGCAATGTCTGTAGGTATGCTAACAGGTCGTCCTGCAGAGGAGATGCTCGGTTCTATGGGTGACCTTCTTCCCGAGCTCTCGCAACTGCTCGATCGAGTTCGGCAGGCGATGCGAGGCGTCGCCCAGGCCCTGTGGCCATCCGTCTCCATGCCCGAAGGTCTTGGAGAGCTTGCGGAGCAGCTAAAGGGAGCACGGCGGTGCTTCCGATTGTGGAAGATATCAGCCTGCCGTCAAGGCGCTAGGGAGGCCTGGGCCATGGTAAAGACGCGGTACGCAAAGGCTGACCCCAACCACATGGCCGAGGTCGGTCCTGTAGGGCCCGATGGGAAGGAGATCCCTGTAAGCTTAGTATACGACCAAGTAGAGTTGGCCTCAAAGTATTCCTAGCAGGACTATAAATTAGACAGCCTGTTAGATGGTATTGAAGAGGAATACAACCAGTCAAAATGACTATGTAATTTAATTGACATTTATAATGCCTTCTAGCCGGATTGTAGATCATTTGTCATGGCCGGCCTTTTCGCTTCAGCCTCGAGACCTGACGGTCCGGAGTGTGTCCGAATTCCCATGCGGTTATATAGGAACCGGGGAATGCATGGAGACCAGGCTTAGGGGTCATTAGGGCGTGAACAGACAAGTGCCCGACTAGGTATGTTATATTACATGGTTAGTAAGAAACATCTTCCAGGGAGAATATTTCCGTTAGGGGTTCCTTTCCCTGGGAGGCATGCCCTAAGGTGCATGTCCATGCTGCAAAAAGTAACGCAGGAAAAACATCTGGGGGCGTATAGATAAAAATAAATAATAAAAGATCATCTTTAGTTCACCGACCGAATATTCCCTTAAGAACGCTAGCTTTCGGCTTCACCCAGTCTAAGGTACACGTCCGGCTGACCCGGCAGTAACAATCGCAGAGGTGCTCCCTTTACCACCTAGCCGAACAATCGGGAACGTAGGGGTAAGCACAGGAGCCAGGCAACCCAGCTTGGCCAAAACTTAAGTCATATCGATGTATATAATGGTGAATAAAAGGTACATGCGGAAGTGTGACACATGTGTTGGGCATGAAGCCCGCATGAATAAGCTTCTGTTTAAAGAAGCCCCCGGGTTTAATGAGCGCGAATAGCGCGTCACTTTATGAGCCTTTAGAGGCTATAAGAGAGAGAGAGAGAGAGAGAGAGAGAGAGAGAGAGAAGAAGAGAAATGTAAGACAGAAAATATAAAAAATGGACAGAGGAAGGAGACGAACACAGAGTCCGGTGCTAGGCATAGAATCTTCGGAGACGGGCTGCGTTCCATGGGTTTGGCTCGAGTCAGTTATCCGATGCATCCCGCAGGCGGTACGCTCCACCAGTCAGGACTTGGTCAATTATGAAGGGACCTTCCCACTTGGGCTTGAGTTTGTCCTTTTTCTTGTCCGGTAGTCGTAGAACTAATTCGCCAACGTTGTAATTTTTGGCCTGTACTTCTTTGCTTTGGTATCTTCGAGCCTGCTATTGATAGAATGCGGAACAGGCTTTTGCCACATCACGCTCCTCCTCCAGTGCGTCCAAGTTGTCCTGCCGATCGAGTTCGGCTTCTCTTTCTTCATACATGCGCACTCGAGGTGAGTCATGAATTACGTCGCAAGGCAAAACTGCCTCTGCGCCGTACACCATAAAGAATGGTGTGTATCCGATGGTGCGATTCGGCGTGGTCCACAGCCCCCAGAGTACGGAGTCGAGCTCCTCTACCCAGTGCATGTTAGATTCCTTGAGGGACCGCACTAATCTGGGTTTGATGCCGCTCATGATAAGACCATTTGCACGTTCGACCTGGCCGTTAGTTTGTGGGTGATAGACGGAAGCATAATCGAGCTTGATGCCCATGTTTTTGCACCAGAGTTTTACCTCGTCGGCCATGAAGTTCGTGCCGTTATCAGTGATGATGCTGTGGGGGACGCCATAACGGTGTACAACCCAGGATATATAGTCTATCACCGGTCCGGATTCGGCCGTCTTAACAGGCTTGGCTTCTATCCATTTGGTGAACTTATCCACCATGACCAGTAAGTATTTTTGCTTGTGGGTTCCGCCTTTAAGGGGTCCGACCATGTCAAGCCCCCAGACCGCGAAGGGACAAGTAATGGGGATAGTTTGGAGGGCAGTGGGTGGCATATGGCTTTGGTTTGCAAAGAGCTAGCAACCGGTGCATCGTTGGACTAAGTCCTGAGCGTCTGCCCGGGCCATCGGCCAATAAAAGCCCGTGCGGAAGGCCTTGCTTACAAGGGATCGGGCTGCAGCGTGATGACCGCCGAGTCCGGCGTGAATTTCAGCCAGGAGGTTCCGCCCCTCCTCTTCGGAGATGCACCTTTGAAGGACTCCGGTAGTGCTTTTCTTATAAAGCTCTCCCTCGTGGACTCTGTAGGCTTTGGATCACCGCACTATGCAGCGTGCCTCATTTTGGTCCTCGGGGAGTTCCTGCCTAGTAAGGTAGGCGAGGAATGGTTCTATCCACGGGGCGATGACGGCCATTATTACGTGGGCCGAGGGTGTTATTTCATTGGCAGAGCCTCCGATTGTGTCAGAATGCTCGGTGTCGGGCAGTGCGGTTGGGTCCGGGATGTTATTGTTCGGCTCCCCTTCCCATACTACGGATGGCTTGAACAGCCTCTCCAAGAAGATGTTGGGGGGGACTACATCACGTTTTGCACCGATGCGTGCCAGGACATCTGCCGCCTGATTATTTTCCCGGGCTATATGGTGAAATTCAAGCCCCTCGAACCGAGCTGACATTTTTAGGACGGCGTTGTGGTAAGCTGCCATTTTTGGATCCTTGGCATCAAAGTCTCCATTTATTTGGGATATTGCGAGGTTCGAGTCCCCGCGCACCTCTAGGCGTTGGATGCCCATGGATACTGCCATGCGGAGACCATGTAAGAGGGCCTCATATTCGGCTACATTGTTGGAGTCCGTGTACATAATCTGTAGTACGTATTGAACTGTGTCTCCTATGGGGGACGTCAAAACGACGCCAGCCCCAGTCCGGCCAACATCTTGGAGCCGTCGAAATGCATGATCCAATTGGAATATGTGCCGTACTCTTTAGGGAGTTCGGCCTCCGTCCATTCTGCGATGAAGTCGGCCAAGACTTGTGACTTGATGGCTCGTCGTGGCTTATAAGTTATGTCGAACGGGAGGAGCTCAATGGCCCATTTTGCAATCCGGCCCGTTGCGTCACGGTTGTTTATAATATCGTTAAGTGGTACTTCCGAGGCTACTGTTATTGAACACACTTGAAAGTAGTGTCATACCTTCCGGGACGCCATGAATACCGCGTACGCAATCTTTTGATAAGCGGGTACCGTGATTTGAAGGGAGTCAGGACGGTGGACACATAATAGACCAGCTTTTGAAGAGGGAATTTGTGTCCGTCCACTTCTCGTTCGACGACGAGCACTGCGCTTACAACCTGATGTGTTGTTGCAATGTATAATAGCATTGGTTCGCCAGTGTTTGGCACGGCCAGGACTGGGTTTGTTGCCAGTATGGCTTTTATTTTGTCGAGTCCGGCCGTGGCTGCATCCGTCCATTTGAAGTGTTCGGTGCGCCGAAGGAGGCGGTAAAGGGGTAGGGCCTTTTCTCCCAAGCGGGAGATAAAGCGGCTTAGAGCCGCCACGCATCCGGTTAACTTTTGTATTTGTTTGAGGTCCTTTGGGATATCCAGTTGCGACAGAGCTCGGATCTTGGCCGGATTTGCTTCAATTCCTCTACCGGATACAATGATGCCCAAGAGCTTTCCGGCTGGAACGTCGAAAACGCATTTTTCCGGGTTGAGCTTGATGTCGTATGTTCGGAGGTTATCAAATGTGAGCCTGAAGTCGTCTACTAGAGATTCAACATGTCTTGTTTTGACGACCACATCATCTACATATGCCTCCACTGTTTTGCCGATCTGGCTTGCCAGACATGTCTGAATCATGCACTCATATGTTGCGTCGGCATTTTTGAGCCCGAAGGGCATCATATTGAAGCAGAATGGCCCGTATGGTGTGATAAATGTCGTTGCGGCTTGGTCTGGTTCTGCCATCTTGATTTGATGGTAGCCAGAATATGCGTCGAGGAAACACAACGAATCGTGTCCTGCGGTAGCGTCGATAATTTGGTCGATGCGGGGGAGGGGGAAGGGATCCTTTGGGCAAGCCTTGTTAAGGTCTTTAAAATCAACACACAGGAGCCAGGATTTGTCCTTCTTTGGTACCATCACCAGGTTTGCTAGCCAGTCCGGATGTTTTATATCTCTGATGAATCCGGCCTCCAATAGCTTTGCTAGCTCCTCTCCCATGGACTGTCTCTTAGGTTCAGAAAAACACCGAAGAGCCTGTTTGACAGGTTTGAATCCTGCTTGGATATTTAAGCTGTGCTCGGCCAGCCTGCGTGGGATTCCTAGCATGTCTGAAGGCTGCCAGGCAAAAATGTCCCAGTTCTCTCGTAGGAACTCTCGCAATGTGGCGTCGACATCAGGGTTTAACTGTGCCCCAATGGAAGCTATTTTATTGGGGTCCGTTGGATGGACTTGGAATTTGACTATTTCGTCCGCCGGTTTAAAGGAGGTGGACTTGGATCTTTTGTCGAGTACCACATCGTCCCTATTCACCGTAGAGCGCAGCGCAGTCAGCTCCTCAGCCGCTAGGGCTTCGGATAGTGCCTCGAGGGCCAGTGCGGCTGTCTTGTTTTCGGCGCGGAGTGCTATGTCCGGATCACTAGCGAGAATGATGATCCCGTTAGGCCCGGGCATCTTGAGCTTCATGCACCCGTAATGGGGTATTGCTTGGAAGATTGTAAATGCTTCCCTCCCTAGCAGAGCGTGATAACCGCTGCTGAACGGAGCCACCTGGAACCTGACCTCTTCGGACCTGTAATTATCTGGCGTGCCGAACACCACATCTAGTGTGATTTTTCCTGTACAGCGCGCTTCCCGACTGGGGATTATTCCTCTAAAGGTTGTGCTGCTTCGCTCAATGTGGTTCTAGTCTATTTCCATTTTTTGAAGAGTCTCCTCGTAAATGAGGTTCAATCCGCTGCCGCCGTCCATGAGTACCTTGGTAAGATGAAAGCCGTCCACTATTGGACTGAGGACCAATGCGGCTGGTGCTCGGGCTGTTCGGAATTTAGGTTCATCACTGGCGTTAAAGTTAATAGCCATGTCACTCCATGAGTTTATTGTTGCTACTTGGTAGACTTCGGCAAGGCTGCGGAGTGTCCTTTTTCGCATATTATTTGATGCGAAAGTCTCGAAGACTGTTAATACCGTATTGGTGTCTCTGGGGTGGCTTTCTGTGGCCTCCGGAATTAGGAGATTTTCGCCAATTTTGGCCACCTGCCGGAGTATCCGACATGCTCTGAGGCTGTGAGTTGGTGTGGCGTCCTTTGTACTGTGAATTTTACAGGGTCCATTAAGCCATCCTTCCAGTACGGTTCCATGCCCTGTAGAGGGTTTTTGCTTTTTAGTGCTTGACCCGGGTGATTGGTGATGATGCACCCTTTTATTTCGGACTGGGTTTGTATTCAGGGCCGGATTGTCCCAAAATTTATTTTAGTTTTCCAGGCGCTTTCCATCACACAGTACTTTCGTACGATGGACGCCAAGTCAGCGAAGCGTGTAATATCACGGCGACTTATGGCGTTGAGTATTCCCTTGTCCGTGCAATTTTCGCAGAAGATTGAGATTGCATCTTCCTCACGGCAGTCCCTTAGCATGTTCTTAACTAATAGGAATCTGGCCCAGTAATGATGTACTGTTTCGTCGGGGTCTTGCCTGATTTTGGATAGATGGCATATGTTGGGGTGGGTGGGTGGAATTAAATCTGAAGCCTCACCCCATCTAAGGCTCAGAGGCCGAGGAATTTCTGAACTCGACAATTTGGATTCCTGGATGTTGTCTAATGAATCCAGCCCGTCGCCTGACTCTAAGTTCAGGTCTTGAGTGATATCCTCCCCTCCGCGGGTATCCGGCTTGGAGGGATCAGGAATCCGGACGTAGCGAGTCCTTAAGATAGATGAAGGGTCGCCGCACTGTCCCTCTACCACGGCAACGTGATGGGTGACTTGGGGAGAGTTAATCTCTCTCAGATCGGTTTTAGGCCCAATCTGGTCGTAATCCGTAGCGATTCCCAGGGCGGCGAAGCGATCCAAGAGCTCGTTTATGGAGGAAAGCTCTATTGGATCAACTGCTCGGCGAGTTCCGAGTTGACATGAAGATTGTTTTCGATGGCTCGAGAGGTCATCATCGGTGCAGAAGCCGAACAGGCGGTCATAAGAAAGCCACCTAACCAGAGGGTTTGGCCGACAGCCAAAGCTCCCTTAGCAATGGTGCGTCTTTAAAGACGGGGTGAGGCATCCTTCCTAATGGCGACGACACAGAGGAACTCTCAATGAAAGCACCAATGTCGGTGTCAAAACCGGCGGATCTCGGGTAGGGGGTCCCGAACTATGCGTCTAGGCCGGATGGTAACAGGAGACAAGGGACACGAAGTTTTACCCAGGTTCGGGCCCTCTTGATGGAGGTAAAACCCTACGTCCTGCTTGATTAATATTGATGATATGGGTAGTACAAGAGTAGATCTACCACGAGATCGAGGAGGCTAAACCCTAGAAGCTAGCCTATGGTATGATCGTTGATGTGTATGTTGTCCTACGGACTAAAACCCTCCGGTTTATATAGACACCGGGTAGGGCTAGGGTTACATAGAGTCGGTTACAATGGTAGGAGATCTGCATATCCGTATCGCCAAGCTTGCCTTCCACGCCAAGGAAAGTCCCCTCCGGACGCGGGACGGAGTCTTCAATCTTGTATCTTCGTAGTCCAGGAGTCCGGCTGAAGGTATAGTTCGGCTATCCGAACACCCCCTAATCCAGGACTCCCTCACGGGGCAACCTTGGAATAGGAATGAAAATGGAGTGGAAAAGTTTCCGTTTTCCGGAGAAAAAATGGAAACGGAGAGAAACCAACGTTTCGTTTACTTGGATCGCGCCATCAAGCAAAACCAATGTTTAAATCACGTCTGTCGTGTTCGTGTCTCACACGGTCGCTCGGCATGCCACTCACCGCAAACCGAGTAGTATACCATAACTTTCTCTCCTGCTTGTCGATGGATCACGCCATGGAGTACTAGCACTACTGGAAGACATTGACGAGTTGGGGGAGGACAGCTAGCTGTAGCACGGACTCCCAAGAACTTTTTACATGCATGTTGTAGCCGGCTATTGCGACCTTTGAACGCGGAGCAGACGCGTGCACCCGGAAGCGGCGCGGGCGACGCTCTCTCGGACAGCGTGCCGCTTCAATGCTGGCGCCAGTGAGAGGTCGCGTCCGCTCTGGCCGGGCATGAATGGGGCACTGACCGTTTCGGGCGGGAAGCACGCGCGGGTGATGAAGAGGGTTCGGGTTGGTCAGGACCGGCCGTGGCAGCGGTCCGGACGTGCGCAAACAAGAGATGTTGTATGTTAATATTGCTGCGTATATAATTAACAACGTAAATGATGTGCCAGTTGGACAAATATGATTAGAGATGGAGATATATAAGCGGGAGCCTCAGCGCTTGTTCGCTAGGGTTTGCACTCTCCACACGCTTGACGCACTACATATATGTTACACGCTGGAGGCTCAGCGTTCATTTGCTAGGGTTTGCTATATTCATAGTCTCTCACCCTCTCTTCACCAGATCTAAATAAGACTGCGTTGGCCTCTTGTCTCTCCCCCCCTCATAGCTGGTGAAGGAGGTGTCTGTATCCCGTCGCACCGGGAAGGGGAGGAGGTGCAGCGTTCACTCTATCGCCTTTGGCGAGGGAGGCAATCCACTGCCGGCCGCGCTGTTCTCTTTCACACAGCGCCTGTGTGGGAGGGCCACCGACCCCTTCTTCCTCGCTGCCGTACGTAGTGTGGGAAGATCCGGCCTTCCGCCGCACGCCTTGCCACATCCCGACGACCCTAAGGTATAAGTTTCTTTGAAACCGTCGTTGCTCTAGCTGCATGTGGATCTTTTTCGATCTGTAGTCGAATTTAGGTCTTGGTTCAAAGAGGAAAGAAGGGTGCGGTGGGCTGGAGCAAGAATCTAGGATGTGGTTCAATGAGGAAAGGAGGGGCGGAAAGTAGTATAGACTGGCTATCCAGCCGCTTTGTAGGTCGAAAAGGGAAAAGGGGGTAACCCAGTACACACATCTGTAAGGAACCGATCTCTTTGTTGAAAAGGGAAAGAAACTGGGGGGTCGGGTAGTTTGTGCACGACTAGATTTGCTGCCCTCGCATAGGAAGAAGGTTCAAAGAGAACAAATATGGGACCAGCGCATATATGCTGCTTGGCTACATACTCTGCATCACCCATTTATATGTGTGGACGCACATGGTGCTGGCATGTCCCATGCAGCTATTTTGCCGTTGTTAATCTAAGAATGCCGCCGGAAAATTGAAGCAATGCCACTGTTAAAAGTAAATTACATTTTTTAACGAATGTTGTTTCAAGAGAATGTCTCTGTTAATATGAATCAATGCAACTGTTTTAAATAAATGATGAATTGAAGCTATTGTATTGCTGTCTTTTCCCATTAAGTAGTGAACAAAAATGGGACCAACCCAGACATGATGCTTGTTGCTTTGTTACAACAAATTTAGCATCACCCCCCTTTATAAGCCAGTAATTGATGCCACTCTCAGAATTAACTACTGAATCTTATTTCAAAACTGCAACACTTGTTAGGGATTGGCTGGATTACCATTTTTGTGGCCGCATGTTTCATCCTCCTTTATTGGCCAGTAATTGATTCCTTTTTTGCCTCTATTAAAACAGGGATATCTTTTCAACTTGTTGCTATTGCGACATTTTGCTTCGCTTAATTTTGGTGGAACTGCACAAAATGAGACCGGATTTCCATATATGTGTTGAGATCTCTATGAGATCTTCCTCACGAGTTGTTTCAAATCTTGGTCTTGAATGGTCAACTAAAAAGAATGATGATGAAGAATTTGAGCGCTTTGCTGAAATGCTGAGGCCAGTCTTTTTGCGTACTCGCTTGACTGATATCCTTAAAATGCCTCCTTATGCAAAGTATATGAAAGACATCATCACAAATAAGAGAAAAATACCATAAGCTGAATTCTCCACTATGCTTGCTAATTACACTTTTAAAGATGGAGTGCCTAAAAAACTTGGAGATTCGGGAATACCAACTATACCTTGCTCTATCAAAAAGAATTATGTGCAAACTACTTTGTGTGACTTAGGAGCTAGTGTTAGTGTTATGCCTTTCTCTTTATATAAAAGACTTGATTTGAATAAACTCACACCTACTGAAATATCTTTGCAAATGGCTGACAAATCAACTGCCATACATATCGGTATCTGTGAGGATGTGCCCGTTGTTGTTGCTAATGTTACTATTTTGACCGCTTTGTTATACTTGAGATGCCCGAGGATGACAACATGTCGATTATCCTTGGTAGAACCTTCTTGAATACTGTAGGGGCTGTTATTGATTGCAATGAAAGCAAGGTCACTTTTCATATTAATGGTAATGAGCATACGGTGCACTTTTCGAAGAAACAATTCCAAGTGAATGGTATTAACGTTATTGAAAAATACCTCTACCTACTGTCAAAAAGAAATATGAAATGCTTATTGTTGGGGAAATGCATATCCCCATTGAGGTACATTAGTTATTTACGGAAGTTCTTCGGTTTCATACTAATCGAAAGTGGTTGTTAATAAGACTTGATCAACCTTATTAATGAATCATTTTTTAACGGTGTGAAGTTAATGAATTTAGTAAGCACTACTTTTTATCCCTACTTTTTATTCTCTGTTTTTATTAGTTAAATAAAATAAATGCCATGTTTTGTCTGTTTTCTAAATTTCCCGTGCAATAAAAAATGACCCAAAAATAAAAGTTCTTAGAATGCCCTCAAAATTTTATATGATTTTTTCCTGAATATTTAAGAATTTTTGGTGCAAAAATAACCAGAGGGGGTGCACCAGGTGGGCACGCTAGCACCCCCTGGCGCGCCCTGGGGGGTTGTGGTCCCCACGTGGGCCCCTCACTTATCTCTTTAGCCCACATTGTCACCTACCTCCACAAAAAAATCACTCTTCCTCTCTCTCCTGTGTTCTTGCTCATTTTGCTGCCAATTTCGATCTCTTTGCTCGAAACTCCATTTCCGAGACTGTTTCGGGAGATTGTTGCTTGGTATGTGACTCCACCATTTATCCAATTAGTTTTTGTTTTAGTGGTTTATACTTTGAATAATTAGCTACTCTTGGTGCTGTTGTAGATGTGCTTGCATGTTGAATTCTTAGTGTTCTAAGTAGTTTGAATGCTTGCTATGGCCTCTATGTATCCCTATGAGTAGTTGCTACTAGTTTTGTGAAGTTTTGTTGGAAAAAATTTGTGAACTAAAAATTCAGATTTTTGTTCATAGGAAAAATTGTACGCGGACATGAATATCTTCAGGAAATATGGCTCAAGGTAGAACTCCAAGGGTGTTATTGCGGAGTCTTCTCACAATGATCTCACCCTTGGAGGTTGGCAGAGGTACGGCCGTGCGAATGGCCGCACATCCCATTCTTGCAAGAAGCTGGAATTCATGAGGAGTTCATGCAATTCATTGCCAATGCCAGTCTCACCGACTTCATCGCAGATGAGTGTGACCAGCACCAAATCCTCACAAATATGTTTGTTCAAAGCTTTACTTTCTTGCCTAGAAATAATCCTCCTGAAGTGAGCTTTGATTTATATGCTGAAAATCATCAGATACCACTTACTGAGTTTTGTGACATATGCTTGATCCCTTCTAATGGGAGCTTGGCCGAGCCTAGGCCGGCTGAGTTTGAGGATTTTTGTCGCACTTTGACAGTGGGTGATGAGAGGAGAGTGTCAGCCATCACTGCCGGTGGTTTACATTTCCCTGCTGTCTGCTACTTTGCATATTTCATTACCAAATGCTTGCTTGCTAGGGAGAAGGTGGGTGCACTTAGTTCACCAGACCTTGCTGTTTTACGTCATGCAATTGAGGGCGACAACACGTATAGCTTGGGAGCTATCATGGCTCGTCTCCTGCACCTTAATAAATCCCAGGGTAAAATACATGGTGGGATTTTTGCTACTCGTTTGGCGGCTCACTTCGAAGTTGAGATACGCCCTCATGATTTCCCTTTGACCAAAGTTTACCTAGACCGTGCAACCATGGATCACCATCACTTTCTTGCACATGATCGTCCAGACATTGCCATTCCTTATAACTTGTTCTATAACGCTGACACTCATGATGTTATCCCCTTGCCTGCATCTGCTTTCTTTGATTCTGTTGCTAGGGGTGAATACCGGATTATGCTTGCAGACATCCTCGCCTACTGGAATGCCCACGCTGCTACAGAGGCTGCACAGGCACCTCCACAGTGGGATCAGTGGATGCCCGCTCCTCAACAGTGGGATGAGTGGATGCCTGCTCCTCGGGATACATACTACCCTCCAGGCTACTGATTCACTACCAACTTAGGCCAAAAGCCTAAGCTTGGGGTAGTACGTGTTTCTCACCAACATTATATACATGTTCACTTATCATTCCATTTGTCGGTGCTCACACTTTTTCGTTGCATCATCCATGCTTAGATTTATTTTCTTGCTTTCTTCGTGTGTGTTTGAAAAAACTTTAGAAAGACCAAAAAAAATTAGTTGTAGTTAATTTACTTTCTATGCATGCTTAGTAGTACTAAAAAGAAAATCCAAAAAGATTTCCTTGTTCTTCTTTTGCTTGTTGGGAGCTTTCCCGTGTACATAGTTTCTCTCCTTTTTGCTTTTCTTTATTTGCTTGCTTAAGAAAACCAAAAAATCCAAAAATATTTCAGTGTGTTTCTCTGAATTTCTTTTCTTTTGTTTCAATTGTACCGAGGAGAAGACCACGATGAAAATATTGGGTGGCTCTCATATGAATAACTGTTGAACTAATAAGAGCCCATTTTACCTTGTCTTTTCATGTTGAATAAAATGTTTGCAGATTCCAGCTTAGTCCATGGCACTCTTGCACTATTATAATTTTCTTATCATTCGGTCGTGCAAGTGAAAGGCAATAATGATGACATTTGATGAACTGGCCGTGGCAAAGAGAAACTGGTATGAACTCGACTTGTCATGTCTATGTAAATATGTTTAACCTAGTGCCCATGCTTCAGCCCATTATGATTAAACATGTTTGTAATGACAATTAGATATTATAGTTTCTCATGCCATGCATAAGTAGCTGGGAGTTAATAATGATTTATCTTGGATATCAACATGGCGTTAAGATGATTGTGATGTAGTATGATGATATGGTATCCTCCTCTGAATGTTCAAGTGGCTTGACTTGGTACATGTTCATGCATGTAGTTGAATCAAAACCAACATGGCCTCTATAATGTTTATGTTCATGGTGTTCATATCATACTCATGCTAGTGTCCAATGTTACTTAGTTGCTCTCTAGCTAGCCGCTTCCCAATCTTAAATTGCTAGCCTTCGCATGTACTAAGTGGGGATTCTGCTTGTACATCAAAAACCTTGAACCCAAAGTTATTCCAGATGAGTCCACCACACCTACCTATATACGATATTACCCTGCCGTCCTAAGTAAATTTGCATGTACCACCTCTAAAAACTTCTAAAAACTTATCCGTTTTGTGTGCCTAGATTGTTCATGGAACGATAGGAGGTGGTCGATATCTTCCGTGCTAAGCATGTTATCCTCAGGTCGAGTGTTTATTCACTCGCCCTCGCATGAGGAAATGGGCAGTAATAGGGATTCCCAGTCCCAAACTCAAAAATGCGAATAATTAAACAAAACTCCCCCGGGACAGATGTTGGTATGGACGGCACCCGCTGTTTCGGACAAGCCATGGAGTGTGATTGATGGTGGAGGGGGAGTAAACCTTTACTTTTATCGCTTGGGAACCGCCACTAGCGTGCTTAGCATGGAAGATGTTGATATATAACTGGTGGTCGTGAAGTGAAAAAGAAGGGTGCATGTCTCAAAATATCATTTATCTCTATTTTAAAAACTGAGCTCTGGCACCTTTGTAAATCACTGCTTCCCTCTGCGAAGGGACTTTCTATTTACTTTTATGTTGTGTCATCACCTTCTATAAACAAGCGCCAGAAACTAAGTATTGCACAGTGGTCATGATTTATGCATTGTGTATAGCTAATTTTGGGTGCATCATCACTGGATCTTTTCTACCATGAATTACAATGTTTAGTCGCTGCTTGAACTTTGGAGGTGCTCTGCATTTATGTTTTGGGGTCTCGGAAAGGGCTAGCGAGATACCATTATTGTCATATTATATCATGGTTGTTTTGACAATGTGTTGTTGTTTAAGATATTTTATTATTGCTCGCTAGCTGATTATGTCATTGATATGAGTCATTATAATCTTTAAGAGTTATTGTTGACATGGTTAGTTATAATGTTGGCTGAAAACTTGGGTGTTGTTTAATCTTATTTATGCAAACAAGAGCAAAAGAGTTCATAAAAGTTTTTCTTTCTCACTTTCAGTTTATCAACTGAATTGCTTAAGGACAAGCAAAGGTTTAAGCTTGGGGGAGTTGATACGTCTCCAACGTATCTACTTTTTCTCACGCTTTTCCTCTTGTTTTGGACTCTAATTTGCATGATTTGAATGAAGCTAACCCCGGACTGACGTTGTTTTCAGCAGAACTACCATGGTGTTGTTTTTGTGTAGAAATTCTTGGAATGGAACGAAACTTTTTGAGGATTTTTATACCAATAATAAGAATTTCTGGATCCAAGACCCATCGGAGAGGGGCCCCTGGGTGGGCACAACTCACCAGGGCGCGCCCTCCTCTCCTGGCGTGCCCAGGTGGGTTGTACCCACCTGGTGGCCTCGCTGATGACCCCCTCCCCCCCCCCCCCCCGATACTATAAATTCATATTATTCCAGAAAAAATGAGGGAGAAAGAATTATCGCAATCCATGAGACGGATCCGCCGTCAAGCCATGTTCTTCCTCGGGAGGGCAGATCTGGAGTCCGTTTGGGGCTTCGAAGAGGGGGATCTTCGTTCTTCGTCATCACCAACCCTTCTCCATCGCCAATTCCATGATGCTCCCCACCGGAAGTGAGTAATTCCTTCGTAGGCTCGCTGGTCGGTGAGGAGTTGGATGAGATTCATCATGTAATCGAGTTAGTTTTGTTAGGGCCTGATCCCTAGTATCCACTATGTTCTTAGATTGATGTTGCTATGACTTTGCCATGCTTAATGCTTGTCACTTTGGGCCCAGGTGCCATGATTTCAGATCTGAACCGTTTATGAATTCATCATTATATCCATGTTTTAGATCTGATCTTGCAAGTTATAGTCACCTACTACAGTTATGATCCGGCAACCCCGGAGTGACAATAACCGGGCCCACTCCCGGTGATGACCGTAGTTTGAGGAGTTCATGTATTCACTATGTGTTAATGCTTTGTTCCGGTTCTCTATTAAAAGGAGTCCTTAATATCCCTTAGTTTCCAATATGGACCCCGCTGCCACGGGAGGGTAGGACAAAAGATATCATGCAAGTTTTTTAATAAAGCGCGTATGACTATTTACGGAATACATGCCTACATTATATCGATGAACTAGAGCTAGTGCCGTATCGCCCTAGGTTATAACTGTCTCATTATGAATATCATCCAACAAGTCACCGATACAATGCCTACGAATTTTTCCATATTATTTCTGCTAAGTTACTGCTGCTATCATCACTGTTACACTGGCTACAAAATTATTGCTATCACTGTTATTGTTACTATTGCTATTGTCACTACTATCAAAACTATCAAACTACTTTGCTACTGATCACTTTGCTGCAGATAATTAATCTCCAGGTGTGGTTGAATTGACAACTCAGCTGCTAATACCTTCAAATATTCTTTGGCTCCCCTTGTGTCGAATCTATAAATTTGGGTTGAATACTCTACCCTCGAAAACTGTTGCGATCCTCTATACTTGTTGGTTATCACTCCTCCCACCGCTAGTGCGGAGTCTTATGATATTAATGTCGCTTTGTTGAATCTTGTTATGAAAGAGCAATTTTTCGGTAATCCTAATAAGGATGGCGTATCCCATCTAAACACTTTCACATAATTGTGTGATATGCAAAAGAAAAAAGATGTGGACAACGATATTGTGAAATTGAAATCATTTCCTTTTTATTTGCGAGATCGTGCAAAAATTTGGTTTCATCTTTGCCACGAAATAGTATTGATTCTTGGAACAAGTGCAAAGATGCTTTTATCACTAAGTATTTTCCTCCAGCGAAAATTATTTCCCTTAGACATCGTATCATGAATTTTAAGCAACTTGAGCATGAACATGTTACCCAATCTTGGGAAAGAATGAAGTTGATGATAACAAATTGCCCTACTCATGGTTTAAATATGTGGATGATCATACAAAAATTTTATGCGGGATTGAATTTTGTTTCTAGAAATCTTTTAGACTCCACCGCGGGTGGTACTTTTATGGAATTACTTTGGGTGAAGCCACTAAATTGCTTGATAATATTACGGCTAATTATTCACAATGGCATAGTGAAAGAGCTCCTACTAGTAAAAGGATCAATTTTGTTGAAGAAATTAGTACTTTGAGTGAAAAAGTTTATCCTCTTAGGAGATTGGTTGCTATTAAAAATGCTCCTATTGATCTTAATGATGTGCCTCTATCTAATTTGATTGAGAAAAATAGTGATCCCATAGATGTGAATTTTGTCTCGCGAAACAATTTTAATAACAATGCTTATAGAGTTAATTTTAATCCTGTGCCTTTTCCTGAAAATTCCTCTAATAATTATGGCAATTCCTATGGTAATTATTCCAATAATAATAATAGGATGCCCTCGGATCTTGAAAGTAATATTAAAGAATTTATCAATGCTCAAAAAGTTTTCAATACTATGATAGAAGAAAAATTGAGTAAACTTGATGATATGTCTAGGAACATTGATAGAATTACACATGATGTGGCAAATCTCAAGATTAAAAATTTTCCACCCAAGGTTGATATTAATTAATCAATTAAAGCTTTACATGTTTCTATGGATGAAATTAAGAAAAAACCACTATGCTTAGAGCTAAAAGAGAATTTTTAGAAAGAGTGTTTTCGCCCGATTGCTTTCATAGTAATGATGAAGATGTTAAGATGATTGGTGTTTCTTCCATTGATTCCTTGTTTACTAATGTTAAAATTGATGATAAGAGGACTAAAGAAGAGTCAACTTTAGCTAAAAGGCGTCCACATAATTTGGAGGGTGAAAACCTTATTGAAAAAATTGATAAAGGTGGGTTTGGAGAGGTAAAAACTTTAGCTAGTGATGTGCCCACTCTTTTGGATTACAAAGACTTTAATTATGATAGTCTCTCTTTGACTGAGTGTATTTCTTTGTTGCAATCCATGTTAAATTCACCCAATGCCTATGAACAAAATAAAGCTTTTACTAAACATATTGTAGAAGCGATGATGAAAGCTTTAGAAGAAAAGTTAGAACTAGAGATTTTAATTCCTAGAAAATTATATGATGAATGGGAACCCACCATGAAAGTCAAGATTAAAAATCATGAGTGTAATGCTTTATGTGATTTGAGTGCTGGTGTTTCCACAATTCCGAAATCTCTATGTGATGTGCTCCATTTTACCAATATTGAAGAGTGTTCTCTTAATTTGCACTTGGCGGATTGTACTATTAAAAAGCCTTTGGGAAGAATTAATGATGTTCTTATTCTTGCAAATATGAACTATGTGCCCACAGATTTTATTATTCTCGATATTGATTGCAATCCGTCTTGTCCCATCAAACTTAGTAGACCGTTTTTACGAACTATAGGTGTCTTGATTGATATGAAAGAAAGGAATATTAAATTTCAGTTTCCATTGAGAAAGGTTATGTAACACTTCCCTAGGACTAGAATTAAGCCACCATATTAATCAATCATGAGGGCAACCTATGATGCAAAAAACTAAATATGACAGCACTTGAATCTATGCATTATGCCTAGCTAGGGGCATAAAACGATAGCGCTTGTTGATGTCTAATACCAACTTTATTCTTGTAGACTCGTGTTGGGCCTCCAAGCGCAGAGTTTTGTAGGACAGTAGCAATTTTCTCTCAAGTGGATGACCTATGGTTTATCAATCCTTGAGAGGCATAGGATGATGATGGTCTCTCTCAAACAACCCTGCAACCAAAAAACAAAGAGTCTCTTGTGTCCCCAACACACCAAATATAATGGTAAATTGTATAGGTGCACTAGTTCGTCGAAGAGATGGTGATACAAGTGTAATATGGATAGTAGATATTGATTTTTGTAATAGGAACAATAAAAAACAGCAAGGTAGCAAGTAACAAAAGTGAGCACAAATGGTATTGCAATGCTTGAAAATAAGTCCTAGGGTCCGTACTTTCACTAGTGAAATCTCTCAACAATGCTAATATAATTGGATCATATAACCATCCCTCAACGTGTGATGAAGAATCACTCAAAAGTTCCTATCTAGCGGAGAACATAAGAATAAATTGTTTGTAGGGTACGAAACCACCTCAAAGCTATTCTTTCCTATCAATCTATCCTAGAGTCCGTACTAAAATAACACCAAGCTATTCTTTTCGATCGATCTATCCAAGAGTTCGTACTAAAATAACACCATATGATACACATCAACCAACTCTAACGTCACCTAGATAGTCTAATGTCAATGCGAATATTCGTGAGTTGATTATACGATATGCATCAAACAATTTCAGATTCATAATACTTAATCCACACAAAGAACCTCAAAGAGTGCCCCAAGATTTCTACTGGAGAAACAAAGACGAGAGTGCATCAACCCCTATGCATAGATTACCCCAATGTCACCTCAGGAATCCGTGAGTTGAGTGCCAAAACACATATCAAGTGAATCAATATGATACCCCATTGTCACCACAGGTATTCATAGCAATACATACATCAAGTGCTCTCAAATCCATAAAAGTATTCAACCCAATAAAACGAAATCTCAAAGGGAAAACTCAATTCACAACAAGATAGAGAGGGAAAACACCGTATGATCCGACTATATTAACAAAGCTTGCGATACATCAAGATCATGACATCTCAAGAACACGAGAGAGAGAGAGATAGAGAGATTAAACACATAGCTACTGGTACAAACCCTCAGCCCCGAGGGTGGACTACTCCCTCCTCATCATAGTGGCCATCGGGATGATGAAGATGGCCACCGGTGATGATTTCCCCTACGGTAGGGTGTCGGAACAGGGTGTAGATTGGTTTTTCGTGGCTGTAGAGGCTTGCAGTGACGGAACTTCTGATCTAGGCTTATTTCTGGGGGGGTCTGTATTTATAGGATTTTTTGGCATTGGTTTCAGGCTAAGATGGGCCTCGAGGTGAGCACAACCCACCACGCCTCGGGTGGGGCTCCAAGCACACCCTGGTGGGTTGTGCCCTCCTCGTGGCTCTTTTGGCCCTCCCACAAAGTTTCGGGGGTCTCTTTTGTTCCAAAAAGATCGTCAAAAAGTTTCAGCTCATTTGGAGAACTTTCATTTCTGCGCAAAGTAACAACACCACGGTAGTTCTGCTGAAAATAGCGTCAGTCTGGTTAGTTCCATGCAAATCATACCAAAACTATATAAAATTGTTGTAAACATGGCATGAATACTTCATAAATTATAGATATATTGGAGATGTATCAGCATCCCCAAGCTTAATTCCTACTCGTCCTCGAGTAGGTAAATGATAAAAGAAATAATTTATGAAGTGCGAATGCTAGCAAAGTGCACAAGTTTGATCAATGATATATTCAATCACTTTTCCTAGCATCATAACAACAATTCTTTCTCATAAAACTTCTCATGTTAAAGTAGCAACGAATTCACATGTTAAGGTTCAAACAATGGATTCTCTTGAAACTCAACAACCTATATTCGTAGTCACCAATAACAATTGCAATTCAACTTATTAAACAAAGTCTAAGTAAGAGCTCCACATACTCAATCGTCATATAGTATTCCATGATTACTAGTACTCAAAGCATATACTTAGAAAAAATGGCATCCATCGAACACAGAGAAAGATAGGGGCTTAATGTTTCATCTCCCAACTCATTTATCACAGAGATAATTTTCAAGAATAATAAATCATGATCAAATATATTTGACTGACCATATGTGTCTTGATCTTTCCCCACCACATGATGCTTGCCAACTAGAGAATAGTTGAGGTTGAAATGATAATTCATTCTATTGACTCTTGCATAAAAGTAAATAATGGAAAGTAAAAGATAGGCCCTTCGCAAAGGGAAGCAGAGGTTGTCATGCGCTTTTTATTTGGATGCCCAAGCTCTGAATGCAAAGGAACGTCATGTTATATTGCCCCTTATGATAGCAACCTTTATTATGCAGCCCGTCGCTTCTATTACTTTGCCATCACAAGTTCGTACAACGCTCCATTTTCCCTTATAATAAAAGATCAAACATATTTAGGAGAAATTTTTATTGCTTTATGCACCGATGAAAAATTACTTGAAGGATCTTATTCAATCCATAGGTAGGTATGGTAGACACTCATGGCAAGAAACTGGGTTTAAGGGTTTTTGGATGCACAAGTAGTATCTCTACTTAGTACGAATATTTGGCTAGCAAAAGATCCTAGGCAAACACCACATGTTGGAGTATCCATGACAATATAACTTCTATGCAAATATACACAACCATAACTCATTAGGTTGTCTTCCTTGTCCAACTTCAATTAATTTTCTCAAGTTTAAAAATAATTAATGGGTATTCACAATCATAGAAGATGTCCAAGATAATATATTTGCATGTGAAAGTTCTCTTCCTTATACTAATCACTAGTTGACCCGTTGCGCCAAATGGCGCAGAGACCCGCTGAAGACATGCTATCGATGAAAATAGTTTCATGTTGCAAGGACCTTCTACTAAATCATGCTATTTTTTAAACATGTTTATTACGTTGTGAAATAATAGTCTGGGAAAAGGGAAATTGCATAATATGAATATGTTCAGTTTGAAAATATGCCCACTATGATGAGAGAGTAAAGTTGGCATGGTTGTATTTTTTTGGCAATGGGTTTGGAAAAAGAAAATATTTGTGTGACATGAATAGGTTACTATAGGCTTGAGCAATCACATAGGACACGAATTGTAACTATTTTTATAAAAAATAATAGACTTGTCCTTCAAAATATATACTTGAGCATGCATAATTTGTTATGTTATTCAGGAACATGGAGGCATAAGTTTTTAAAAAAAATACAAACAAAGAATGAAATGTAAATAGTTGCTTAATGTAATTATGCAACAAATTAGAACATCAGTGGGTCAAATAACTGAGCCTGCAATTAGAAAGTCCAAATAGCTTACGCTAAAAAGAAGGTAAACATAGGCGACACCGTAAAAAAGAAGGTAAACATAGGTGACACAATAAAGCCTGGTTTGATGAACTCTATCGCACACTTTGTGATGTTTGATGAATAAAGCTACCCCTCAAAAAAAGTGACACAATAAAATGTACTTAATACATGATGAACATTTCTTAGAAATAGTGGTCAATTACATCATATAATTTGGTTCTGTACAAAAAAAAGTTTCCTCTTTTGTGTATATATCCTAAACACCACCCCTTGCGATGAACTCTTTGTCTTTGTCCACAAATTTGGTTATTCCCCATCCAGCATGTCAGTTGCAGTCTCCTGAAGAATAGGAACAACACAAGTTAAAACAATCTGGTCAAACATACAATAAGAATATACTCATGGGCATTATCGACAGATTAAACCAAAGTTATAGTGCAGCCGGTTCTCTATAAAGTCAAGTTACCATGCGGTTTTAACGAACCAATGGAGAAAAGCCGAAACACTGACCCAAGAATTAACCTAAGAAGGTCATTCTTCAAGCCGACTCCTAGCAGAAGATGATGCATCTAAGTGAAGCTGCCTGGAGATTTCTTATATGTCCCTTGCTCTCTACTGCAACAGATAGTTGGAATGGCATATATAAGATACGTGAGAGGTACTGACAGAAGCTCACTCTCAAAAGGCACATTTAGTATGTGTATGTAATGATATAGATGCGTTATTAATTAAGTAACCTGAATAAGTAGTTGCATATTTCTTCTAGGTACAACTGTTTACATATTTCTTCTATATCCATTGCTCTCTGATGTTATAGCCTATATATGTACTGCAAGTAACAAAAGAGTATTCTCTTTCCTTTTTTCAACATAACAGTTTACTTATCTGATGCACTTTGGCTAACAGGAACATAAGAAAACACCAATGACTAATCATTTGGAAGGCAGCATGGTTGAGTCCTACACATGGCTAGTCAAGCCCTCTTGCCAAGCTGGAAAGCTTCTTACAAATGCGGAAATATCCATAAGATTGCATCTCTCCTGTTCTACTCAAATAATATTTTGTATATATCAGAGGTTTCAAAAGCTAGGTACCAGTTAACTCCTATTGTGTCTGTTTGTATATATATCATTGGTCTGTTTTATTCTAGATCCTTACTAACCAAATAAAGATCAAAATTTTGAAGTAAATTCTATGCCTAGAAACCAAATAAGAACTACACTGAAAATATTTATGAATTACTACAACTATTCAGACCATTTTAGACTACTTTAGTATGAGACTGTAATCAAGAATAATGAATGTAGGTGATATGATATCTTGTTCGAACAATAAAATAAATAAGGACATACAGGTAATGGATTTGACCAACAAAACCAAATACTTCCAGATCTGTATGAACTTCTAAAGAATTGATCAAATCTTAAAAGTTAGAAAGGCTAAGGAGATAGAGTAATGATATGTTACAGGAATAAGCAAGCATGTCCGCTGACCATACATAGTGGCTGATTAGCGATGATGCACTCAATGTGAACCGGTGTTTCCATGCCTATCAGGATAAAGGTATTCTTTTCTGCAAGGATAAACATGGAAGTGGAATGATCAAGCAGACCAAAAAGAGTTTTCATGACTTAAAAATAATAAATAGAATATGGAAATAAGTGCTTTGAAACATAGAATTTTGGAGCTGCACAAAAGATGCAGCTGAAGAGGACACCCCTAAATGAAAACATCAAGCTAAAAAATTAAGCTAGCAAACCAGTCTGGCCTATTAGATATCCCACATGGACAATAGTACCTACATATTGAAGCAATAAAATTGACCAAAAAATCCCCATATATGAACATCACAATCTGTGGGCATTAACTAAACACAAATTAAACCTAAAAGAAGAAGTCAAATGATAAATATTCTACAACATTAACACATGGGTGATAACATCAAGAAAACAATTGATTGTGTTCACACGAGAGAAATATCACCTTGTTCTTCTTCACCAAATTCTTCTGCTGGATTATTCCTCCTCTTATTTCTCAGATCGTCAGACATCGAATCAGAGGATGGAGCGCCTAACAGAGCAGAGAAGGGAAAATCTTTAGGTCTAGTAAAACATTAGCCAAGCGAGTACACAAATTCTTGTCCATTACCTTGAGGAATATGAGATCCAAAAATAATACACTGCGATAAGGTGACCATTATGACAATGTCCATGGACCTGCAAGCACCATTAAGTACAATCACAGAAAAAAAATCAAAAATACATTAGAGAACAATAGGACATCATCACAATAATACCTTTAATCTAATAGAATAAATGAATAATAATGAAGAAATAATGGAAGGAGAACAGAACTATAAAGCTTTTATTAATCGATGAGTAGCCTGGTTCACTTCCCAAATATAAATATGCAGAAATTGAGGGAGATGGACACCGATCAATTTGACATGTTGCGATTTCTGCCAAACTAAGAGACACAACCAGCCAATGTATTTTTAGCTCCACTACACCAATCTGATTGTAAGCTGATCAAGCAGAAAGAATATACAATATAAACCATGCCCCTATTATCCTAACCCAGGGCAGCCGACAAGCGGGACCAGGAGCAGCACCGGCCCACCTGTCATTGCGAGACCACAAGCTCGGGCGCACAAGCCGGGTGCGCATGTGTCGGCCAACCTCTCCATGGCTTCCCACAACACGCACGACGCGGTCAGCGTGCGACATGACGTGCGACGCGGCAGGAACATGCTCACCCAACGAAATCCAACCCAACCAATGGAGGCCTGAGCCGAGCCTACCGGTCATAGTACGCCATGAAAGAACATCAGGTAAAAAACGCAGTAAAAATCTAACGTCCGGCAGAGCAGCGTTGACCCGACTTGTGTAGATCGAACGGGTAAAATCGAATGGAAATCGAGGGAGCTTCAAGTGAGTGGGTCGCCCAGCCACAGAGTATGCATCAAAATTCAGTATAAAAAAGGACTACTCATGAGTAGAAAGATCATTGTCGCAATTTGGAATGATGTGTTCTAGTAGGAATCCTAGATATACAAAGACAGTATTAGTTCGGCAGAATCAATATCATTATGCAACAAACTATCAACCATTGCACTATATCTCAAGAATTTATAGTGTAGCCACCAAACAAAGTGGTAATCAAGGCAACATCAATCTAACAACAATGGCTGACTGATGATGTTTTAGTCCTTACGGTTTACTAATTCAAAGGAACTGTAATAAAAATCGCTCTTTGGTCAATAGCATCAACTAATTCTTTGAACTCTAAATTCCACTCTTAGCTAAAATTATTCTTCCTCTCTTCTATGTCAGATCTGCACACGTCAAGTTTAAAAATCCATATAATAGCAAAGTAAAATACGTGTAAGGAAGATATTAAGAGAGGGAGAGAAAGAGTGGAGCACCTAGTTCGCTGCCGGCTTGCATCGCTTGAGCCGCCTGCAACAGGCACCTCCAGATCCACGAGGCAGCCATGGGAGGAGGGATGAGCTCCTGGTTCCTCTCGCCTTCCCACGCCGCTTGTTCACCTCGAGCTCCTTGCCCAGTGGGAGGGTGGAGGCAGAGGTGGCGCCTCTCATGGTGCAGAGGAGGTGACGACGTGGCGGCGCAACAAGTCGACCTGCCGGCCGCCGGCATGTGCGTGAGGCCTCACCCTGCCCCTTCCCCATGCTAGGATCGCTCACCTTCTCCTTCCCCGCTGTTGCTTGCTGACGGTGTCCTGGACTAGGGGGTACTCACCACGTCGTCTCCCGATCTGTTAGATTGGGCCGAGGACCCCCATGGCCATATACTCATGGGCCAGTTCGGACAGCTGCCGCATACATGGAAGATTCCACAAGACTTGGTGATCAAGACAAGGACTCCTCCCCACCGGCGTATTCGGCTAGGACTCTTGTTATCCTAGGCCTCTGGTGCATTATATAAACCGAGGCCAGGCTAGTCGATAACAACATATACATACAATCATACCATAGGCTAGCTTCTAGGGTTTATCCTCTCCGATCTCGTGGTAGATCAACTCTTGTAATACCCATATCATCAAGAATAAATCAAGCAGGACATAGGGTTTTACCTCCATCAAGAGGGCTCGAACCTAGGTAAAACATCGTGTCCCCTGCCTCCTGTTACCATCAGCCTAGACGCACAGTTCGGGACCCCCTACCCGAGATCCGCCAGTTTTGACACCGACATTGGTGCTTTCATTGAGAATTTTGCTGTGTGGTCGGCAAAAGGATCAATGGCTCGCCCGCAGGTCAACTGCGACGCCGGCATCTTCGTCGCCGGCTCGACTGGTGACCTTGGCTCGACCGAGGACCGTGCTCCATCTCTGATCATCATGTTTGGATGGGGGCCTTCTTCAAACATCAACTCCGATCTCTATCATGATCATAGAGGAGTCATCCATGGAGCTCGAGGGCTCAACGTGAACATTGCCCTCGGGTGGCCGTGCTGTTTTTATGGACAGCGAACTTGTATTCGTCGTCACCACCTCCTCGAGCGTCAGTTTGATGATTGCTTTGGTGGAATAGTGCGGAATTACGTCTACAACAGCCATGCAAAATTTCGTCGAGTTCCGATGGAGGAATCTCCGACAATCTATGATATACCGGAGCCCTATCAAATCTGGATGGGAATCTGGACGAGTTTAGGGCGTGGTCTCCAGAGCCCAGCTCGGAGGTCCTTTGGAAGATCCAACCGTTCATCTACTGCGGAATTCCCGTATCTACCGTCCCTCCAAATTTCAGCTCGATCAGACGGTTCAAACTCCGGTAACCTTCCGATGAGTGGACCAACTTTCGGATCCGTTTTCTGTGCGAATACGGATCCGACCCGAATTCATGTTTCTTTATGAACGTGATATTGGACAACCTTTTTAGAGGAGTTCTCTTCTAGGGTATTGTGCGTTGTTTTTAAACATGTGCCCGTAAATTTTTAAGCCTCCCATGAGGTCATCTTCATCATCATACTGGTGTCAAACCAGTCCGGCAATATTGCTCCAAGGCTGCCGACCTGCGCTAGACACGTTGTCGCTTTGTTGAGCCGAACTCAACTTCTTCGGATCATCATCTCGGCAAACCGAACAAGAGTCCGGCATCGCGAAGGATAAATCATCACCAACATCGCCGCCCCATGGATTACACGGAGTGGGCATACCGGCATCGCCGCACAGTCACTTCATCAAGCCGGCATCGACCACGTCACGACATGCATCGGCAGGACCGCACTATAGCTTCTTCAAGCTGGTGTCCATCACGCCGACCTACTTCGACTCGTCGGCTGACATCAAGGCTTCGACATCTCGGCTGGACCGGGGGCTTCGCCATCTCTTCATCAACCTACTCCGGAGACTTCGGCGTCACTAGCCGACCAGCTCCGTCACGTTAGCTAGACCGAGGGCTTTGCCTTGGTGAGCCAACCTTTGCCAGCATCGCCATACCGTCGCTTTATCGCCCACGAGGCAATGGGTGTGTGGATCGAGTCCCAATTTTCGGAATCACCTTTCTTCGGATTGCTACAGCAAATAAACCAGGTGCTATTAATCCTAGTATTTTTTGCTTGTTCGGGTTCATTTTTCCCAAGGAATTATTACTCTGGTTTGTTCATCATATGTACAAAGGTCTATCAAATTATGGCCGCATTAACGACGGTCGCATGGTGGTTCGGTCAGTTTCCGTACATGGTCCGGCGAACGCCGCATCTGGAACTCGGACCGACCTGTGAATTCAGGCTTTGCCACACCTTTACCGCATCACGCTGATGCCCTGCATCGACATTGACTTCGGCGCCAGGCCATATTTCTTTTATTACTCACTTTGCATAAATTATTTATTATGCAACGATTTTTTTATTATTATTACTATTATCTCCGGTTTGCACTATTTTTTGTGCACAGGAAAATGATCCGGGAACTTCGGGGTCACTCTACCGGTATGCATTGACCGCGCTATGTCACCACTTCAGCGTGTCGAGCTCTCCGCTCTGCCACCTCGGGACCGGCTTGGGGGATGGAACCTTGTCCCGCATCAAGCTCGGACCACGTCATCAATGCCGAACACATTAACCAGCTAAGTCGCTTTCATGCTCAAAGTTTTAATTTTTAACTTGTGTTCGGTTCGACCAAGCATTATACTTTTTTGGAAAAATGTTGCTTGTAAAAAATCTCCTTTTCAAAACTTTGTTTGTGGCATGCAAATTCAAATACCCCATTTACTTGGGGGCTTCCTTCATGAAGCTTTTTCCTCTTGCATATGATTATACTTGTACGGCTTCATTCCTTGTTCGTTTATTATGCCACAATATGCACCATATTGACTTAAGAGATTTGCAAGCTGGGTTGCCTGGCTCCTGTGCTTACCCCTATGTTCCCGATTGTTCTGCTAGGGAGTAAAGGGAGCACCTCTGCGATTGTCATGACCGGGTCCTCCAAGCTCTGACCTCAGACTGGGTGAAGCCGAAAGCTAGCGCTCTTATTGTTTTCAATCATGGTCGGCACACAACGGAACTCATGAGTACAAAAAATCTATTGCACAAGTCTCATAGTAACAATGAGCACCAAAGAAAGGTATCGGTGGGGGTACTATTTTGTTCGAAGATGCTTCTTACACTTCGTCGGTAATATAGCATAAGTTCCCTGAGCGCGCTTTGTCTGTCACAGCCTTATGGCCTGATTGCCTGGTCATCGGAAACACCATCGATGCTCTCGACAGGCGGAGTACATGACACTTTTCGGCCCTTGGCCAAAGAGGGAGAAGCCGACGGTTGGTTAAGACGCGTTTAAAGTTCGGGTGAACACAAATATGATATAAGTACTTCGGTACATACAATCATTATACATAAAATTCTTTTACCCAAGTCACTTGGGGGCTCTTAAAATTTATATCAGCTATTTTATAGTAAATGTGTTTTCTTCTTGGTCGTTGCAAAGTCTTTTTCTATCGCTCCTTTTTCAACGTGAGTGTGTGGTCAATAGCCAGATAACCCATTTTCTCTCTAGTGACCGCTCGAGTGTAGTTCGCTAAACTGGTCTAACGAGAAGCACTCTGCCTTCGGGATAGGAGGCTGCAGCCATAGGCTGACCCGCTTGAAGTCTTGAGATCGGATGTGTAATATTAATGCACGACAGAAGCACAATTTTTTCCCCAATTTTCGGATTGGCACCGAACACTTAATCTTGTTCGGACGTCAAGTTTTTAGTGACATTTTTTGGTTTTCCAAGCTTATGGCACTTTTAAATTATTTGTGTGTTTTCAGCATAAGTCTCGCAGTGCAACGCCGGACACCTTTAGAGATTCGGCAAAAACATTCTCGGATATTGCTATATATGCATCGGTGTCGAATTGTGTCTTCGGTCAATAGTTGGGTTGCCCAGCTCCTGCGCTTGCCTCCTACATTCCGCTCTGTTCGGCTAGGTGTGCAAAGGGAGAACCACTGTGATTGTGCTTCCAGCTCACTTGGTTAAGCACCTCAGTGGAGAAAGCCGAAAACTGACTGTCACAATAAGTGTAAACTGGTCAGCGATCCGATGACTATGTTAAATGATGGGCCATTCATAACATTGGCCGAAGTGTTTACGGCTTGACCTCGACTGTCGCCGAACACTACCGGGGGCTAGTAACTGGCCTCCCAAACTAAAATCCTCAATATTCTGCTCTTACATTAGAGCTGAGGTTTCATGATCATGCTTAGCATGACAACCCAAAGAAAGGAACCGATAGCGGGACTATTTTCTTTGGAAAACATTTCTTATGTTAAACAGTAATATAACATATCTCTCTGTGTACCTTTGTTTATAAAACCGTATGGCCAGATTGCCTTATTTGTCATAAATATTTGCCCTCATAAAGGCTTTATAAAGTAGGACAAACACTCCTTGGCTACTGGCCGAGGAGGAGGAAGCCGATGGTCGGTCAACAAAGTTTTGTACAATGCGGATCCGAGCATTAATGACGTAAAGTACTTGGATACATAGAGTCATTACACATAATTTGTGATTTTACTATGGATATCGATCCTTAATTCGGCCACCCGTGCCCGCATTAAGGCTCGGGGGCTACTGGGCTTCGGGCTTATTATTTACAAATATTAAAGGGGCACATCGATCCCCTGATCTGGTGTTGCCACCCGACCAGTGTCTCGGGGCCTACTGCATTGCCTATCCAATGCAGAAAATTTTAAGTGTTATACAGTTTCCGAGGAGATTTTGATCCTCAGGTTGGTCGGCCACACCCAACCTGAGTCCCGCTTTTTGTGTCCCGAAGTATTCTGCCGAGCTAGGACTTGATCCTCAGACTGATTTTGCAAATCAACCTGAGTCTCAGCGGCTACTGGGATCAGCGGTCTTATGTCATCCTTCATGTGCATCTCGGGTTTTAGACCGATACACACCTTGAGGGCTACTAGCTATATATCTCGGCAGAGAATAAATTGCACCAATCAAAAATATTGAAAAAAATCGGCCCACATTCGGGGTGGTGCACCACCTCAGAAGCAGTCCGGCATAAAGCTCGGGCGCTAGTGGCTGGCTCCATAGAGGGCATTTCCGGCATTAAGCTCGGCTAAACTCCTTCAAACTTCTTTGAACCAAGGTGATTTACGACACCTTAGATACAGTCCGGCGTTGGAGCTCGGATACAGTCCGGTGTTGGAGCTCGGATACATAGTCCGGCGTTGGAGCTCGGATACATTCGGCGTTAGAGCTCGGAAGCGGTCCGACGTTGGTGCTCGGCTGCTAAAGATACGTCGAATGTAGTCCGGCGTTGGAACTCGGACGCAAGAGGACGCTGCCGCCAGGGAACAACTTCAAACCCGGGGTGTGGCATAAAAATAACAAGGCATTGATAAAAGCCGAAGACTTAAAGGCCTCCTCAGATACCCGACGTGTGAGATCTTCTGACTTAGCTCGGCGAACCTCAAGATAGAAGATGGGAAGATTTGTTGAACTAGTTTTCAAGACCGACGACCGAAGACAAAGAACAGTTCGGAAGAATCGAGGAGCGTCCCCAACTTGAAGACTGGTTCAGGGGGCTACAGACGGTGTCCTGGACTAGGGGGTACTCACCATGTCGTCTCCCGATCTGTTAGATTGGGCCGAGGACCCCCATGGCCGTATACTCATGGGCCAGTTCGGACAGCTGCCGCATACATGGAAGATTCCACAAGACTTGGTGATCAAGACAAGGACTCCTCCCCACCGGCGTATTCGGCTAGGACTCTTGTTATCCTAGGCCTCTGGTGCATTATATAAACCGAGGATAGGCTAGTCGATAACAACATATACATATAATCATACCATAGGCTAGCTTCTAGGGTTTAGCCTCTCCGAGCTCGTGGTAGATCAACTCTTGTAATACCCATATCATCAAGAATAAATCAAGCAGGACGTAGGGTTTTACCTCCATCAAGAGGGCCCGAACCTAGGTAAAACATCGTGTCCCCTGCCTCCTGTTACCATCAGCCTAGACGCACAGTTCGGGACCCCCTACCCGAGATCCGCCGGTTTTGACACCGACATTGGTGCTTTCATTGAGAATTTTGCTGTGTGGTCGGCAAAAGGATCAATGGCTCGCCCGCAGGTCAACTGCGACGCCGGCATCTTCGTCGCCGGCTCGACTGGTCACCTTGGCTCGACCGAGGACCATGCTCCATCTCTGATCATCATGTTTGGATGGGGGCCTTCTTCAAACATCAACTCCGATCTCTATCATGATCATAGAGGAGTCATCCATGGAGCTCGAGGGCTCAACGTGAACATTGCCCTCGGGTGGCCGTGCTGTTTTTATGGACAGCGAACTTGTATTCGCCGTCACCACCTCCTCGAGCGTCAGTTTGATGATTGCTTTGGTGGAATAGTGCGGAATTAAGTCTACAACAGCCATGCAAAATTTCGTCGAGTTCCGATGGAGGAATCTCCGACAATCTATGATATACCGGAGCCCTATCAAATCTGGATGGGAATCTGGACGAGTTTAGGGCGTGGTCTCCAGAGCCCAGCTCGGAGGTCCTTTGGAAGATCCAACCGTTCATCTACTGCGGAATTCCCGTATCTACCGTCCCTCCAAATTTCAGCTCGATCAGACGGTTCAAACTCCGGTAACCTTCCGATGAGTGGACCAACTTTCGGATCCGTTTTCTGTGCGAATACGGATCCGACCCAAATTCATGTTTCTTTATGAACGTGATATTGGACAACCTTTTTAGAGGAGTTCTCTTCTAGGGTATTGTGCGTTGTTTTTAAACATGTGCCCGTAAATTTTTAAGCCTCCCATGAGGTCATCTTCATCATCATACTGGTGTCAAACCAGTCCGGCAATATTGCTCCAAGGCTGCCGACCTGCGCTAGACACGTTGTCGCTTTGTTGAGCCGAACTCAACTTCTTCGGATCATCATCTCGGCAAACCGAACAAGAGTCCGGCATCACGAAGGATAAATCATCACCAACATCGCCGCCCCACGGATTACACGGAGTGGGCATACCGGCATCGCCGCACAGTCACTTCATCAAGCCGGCATCGACCACGTCACGACATGCATCGGCAGGACCGCACTATAGCTTCTTCAAGCTGGTGTCCATCACGCCGACCTACTTCGACTCGTCGGCTGACATCAAGGCTTCGACATCTCGGCTGGACCGGGGGCTTCGCCATCTCTTCATCAACCTACTCCGGAGACTTCGGCGTCACTAGCCGACCAGCTCCATCACGTTAGCTAGACCGAGGGCTTTGCCTTGGTGAGCCAACCTTTGCCAGCATCGCCATACCGTCGCTTTATCGCCCACCAGGCAATGGGTGTGCAGATCGAGTCCCAATTTTCAGAATCACCTTTCTTCGGATTGCTACAGCAAATAAACCAGGTGCTATTAATCCTAGTATTTTTTGCTTGTTCGGGTTCATTTTTCCCAAGGAATTATTACTCTGGTTTGTTCATCATATGTACAAAGGTCTATCAAATGATGGCCGCATTAACGACGGTCGCATGGTGGTTCGGTCAGTTTCCGTACATGGTCCGGCGAACGCCGCATCCGGAACTCGGACCGACCTGTGAATTCAGGCTTTGCCACACCTTTACCGCATCACGCTGATGCCCTGCATCGACATTGACTTCGGCGCCAGGCCATATTTCTTTTATTACTCACTTTGCATAAATTATTTATTATGCAACGATTTTTTTATTATTATTACTATTATCTCCGGTTTGCACTATTTTGTGTGCACAGGAAAATGATCCGGGAACTTCGGCGTCACTCTACCGGTATGCATTGACCGCGCTATGTCACCACTTCAGCGTGTCGAGCTCTCCGCTCTGCCACCTCGGGACCGGCTTGGGGGATGGAACCTTGTCCCGCATCAAGCTCGGACCACGTCATCAATGCCGAACACATTAACCAGCTAAGTCGCTTTCATGCTCAAAGTTTTAATTTTTAACTTGTGTTCGGTTCGACCAAGCATTATACTTTTTTGGAAAAATGTTGCTTGTAAAAAATCTCCTTTTCAAAACTTTGTTTGTGGCATGCAAATTCAAATACCCCGTTTACTTGGGGGCTTCCTTCATGAAGCTTTTTCCTCTTGCATATGATTATACTTGTACGGCTTCGTTCCTTGTTCGTTTATTATGCCACAATATGCACCATATTGACTTAAGAGATTTGCAAGCTGGGTTGCCTGGCTCCTGTGCTTACCCCTATGTTCCCGATTGTTCTGCTAGGGAGTAAAGGGAGCACCTCTGAGATTGTCATGACCGGGTCCTCCAAGCTCTGACCTCAGACTGGGTGAAGCCGAAAGCTAGCGCTCTTATTGTTTTCAATCATGGTCGGCACACAACGGAACTCATGAGTACAAAAAATCTATTGCACAAGTCTCATAGTAACAATGAGCACCAAAGAAAGGTATCGGTGGGGGTACTATTTTGTTCGAAGATGCTTCTTACACTTCGTCGGTAATATAGCATAAGTTCCCTGAGCGCGCTTTGTCTGTCACAGCCTTATGGCCTGATTGCATGGTCATCGGAAACACCGTCGATGCTCTCGACAGGCGGAGTACATGACACTTTTCGGCCCTTGGCCAAAGAGGGAGAAGCCGACGGTTGGTTAAGACGCGTTTAAAGTTCGGGTGAACACAAATATGATATAAGTACTTCGGTACATACAATCATTATACATAAAATTCTTTTACCCAAGTCACTTGGGGGCTCTTAAAATTTATATCAGCTATTTTATAGTAAATGTGTTTTCTTCTTGGTCATTGCAAAGTCTTTTTCTATCGCTCCTTTTTCAACGTGAGTGTGTGGTCAATAGCCAGATAACCCATTTTCTCTCTAGTGACCGCTCGAGTTTAGTTCGCTAAACTGGTCTAACGAGAAGCACTCTGCCTTCGGGATAGGAGGCTGCAGCCATAGGCTAACCCGCTTGAAGTCTTGAGATCGGATGTGTAATATTAATGCACGACAGAAGCACAATTTTTTCCCCAATTTTCGGATTGGCACCGAACACTTAATCTTGTTCGGACGTCAAGTTTTTAGTGACATTTTTTGGTTTTCCAAGCTTATGGCACTTTTAAACTATTTGTGTGTTTTCAGCATAAGTCTCGCAGTGCAACGCCGGACACCTTTAGAGATTCAGCAAAAACATTCTCGGATATTGCTATATATGCATCGGTGTCGAATTGTGTCTTCGGTCAATAGTTGGGTTGCCCAGCTCCTGCGCTTACCTCCTACATTCCGCTCTGTTCGGCTAGGTGTGCAAAGGGAGAACCACTGTGATTGTGCTTCCAGCTCACTTGGTTAAGCACCTCAGTGGAGAAAGCCGAAAACTGACTGTCACAATAAGTGTAAACTAGTCAGCGATCCGATGACTATGTTAAATGACGGGCCATTCATAACATTGGCCGAAGTGTTTACGGCTTGACCTCGACTGTCGCCGAACACTACCGGGGGCTAGTAACTGGCCTCCCAAACTAAAATCCTCAATATTCTGCTCTTACATTAGAGCTAAGGTTTCATGATCATGCTTAGCATGACAACCCAAAGAAAGGAACCGATAGCGGGACTATTTTCTTTGGAAAACATTTCTTATGTTAAACAGTAATATAACATATCTCTCTGTGTACCTTTGTTTATAAAACCGTATGGCCAGATTGCCTTATTTGTCATAAATCTTTGCCCTCATAAAGGCTTTATAAAGTAGGACAAACACTCCTTGGCTACTGGCCGAGGAGGAGGAAGCCGATGGTCGGTCAACAAAGTTTTGTACAATGCGGATCCGAGCATTAATGACGTAAAGTACTTGGATACATAGAGTCATTACACATAATTTGTGATTTTACTATGGATATCGATCCTTAATTCGGCCACCCATGCCCGCATTAAGGCTCGGGGGCTACTGGGCTTCGGGCTTATTATTTACAAATATTAAAGGGGCACATCGATCCCCTGATCTGGTGTTGCCACCCGACCAGTGTCTCGGGGCCTACTGCATTGCCTATCCAATGCAGAAAATTTTAAGTGTTATACAGTTTCCGAGGAGATTTTGATCCTCAGGTTGGTCGGCCACACCCAACCTGAGTCCCGCTTTTTGTGTCCCGAAGTATTCTGCCGAGCTAGGACTTGATCCTCAGACTGATTTTGCAAATCAACCTGAGTCTCAGCGGCTACTGGGATCAGCGGTCTTATGTCATCCTTCATGTGCATCTCGGGTTTTAGACCGATACACACCTTGAGGGCTACTAGCTATATATCTCGGCAGAGAATAAATTGCACCAATCAAAAATATTGAAAAAAATCGGCCCACATTCGGGGTGGTGCACCACCTCAGAAGCAGTCCGGCATAAAGCTCGGGCGCTAGTGGCTGGCTCCATAGAGGGCATTTCCGGCATTAAGCTCGGCTAAACTCCTTCAAACTTCTTTGAACCAAGGTGATTTACGACACCTTAGATACAGTCCGGCGTTGGAGCTCGGATACAGTCCGGTGTTGGAGCTCGGATACATAGTCCGGCGTTGGAGCTCGGATACATTCCGGCGTTAGAGCTCGGAAGCGGTCCGACGTTGGTGCTCGGCTGCTAAAGATACGTCGAATGTAGTCCGGCGTTGGAGCTCGGACGCAAGAGGACGCTGCCGCCAGGGAACAACTTCAAACCCGAGGTGTGGCATAAAAATAACAAGGCATTGATAAAAGCCGAAGACTTAAAGGCCTCCTCGGATACCCGACGTGTGAGATCTTCAGATTTAGCTCGGCGAACCTCAAGATAGAAGATGGGAAGATTTGTTGAACTAGTTTTCAAGACCGACGACCGAAGACAAAGAACAGTTCGGAAGAATCGAGGAGCGTCCCCAACTTGAAGACTGGTTCAGGGGGCTACAGACGGTGTCCTGGACTAGGGGGTACTCACCATGTCGTCTCCCGATCTGTTAGATTGGGCCGAGGACCCCCATGGCCGTATACTCATGGGCCAGTTCGGACAGCTGCCGCATACATGGAAGATTCCACAAGACTTGGTGATCAAGACAAGGACTCCTCCCCACCGGCGTATTCGGCTAGGACTCTTGTTATCCTAGGCCTCTGGTGCATTATATAAACCGAGGATAGGCTAGTCGATAACAACATATACATATAATCATACCATAGGCTAGCTTCTAGGGTTTAGCCTCTCCGAGCTCGTGGTAGATCAACTCTTGTAATACCCATATCATCAAGAATAAATCAAGCAGGACGTAGGGTTTTACCTCCATCAAGAGGGCCCGAACCTAGGTAAAACATCGTGTCCCCTGCCTCCTGTTACCATCAGCCTAGACGCACAGTTCGGGACCCCCTACCCGAGATCCGCCGGTTTTGACACCGACATTGGTGCTTTCATTGAGAATTTTGCTGTGTGGTCGGCAAAAGGATCAATGGCTCGCCCGCAGGTCAACTGCGACGCCGGCATCTTCGTCGCCGGCTCGACTGGTCACCTTGGCTCGACCGAGGACCGTGCTCCATCTCTGATCATCATGTTTGGATGGGGGCCTTCTTCAAACATCAACTCCGATCTCTATCATGATCATAGAGGAGTCATCCATGGAGCTCGAGGGCTCAACGTGAACATTGCCCTCGGGTGGCCGTGCTGTTTTTATGGACAGCGAACTTGTATTCGCCGTCACCACCTCCTCGAGCGTCAGTTTGATGATTGCTTTGGTGGAATAGTGCGGAATTACGTCTACAACAGCCATGCAAAATTTCGTCGAGTTCCGATGGAGGTATCTCCGACAATCTATGATATACCGGAGCCCTATCAAATCTGGATGGGAATCTGGACGAGTTTAGGGCGTGGTCTCCAGAGCCCAGCTCGGAGGTCCTTTGGAAGATCCAACCGTTCATCTACTGCGGAATTCCCGTATCTACCGTCCCTCCAAATTTCAGCTCGATCAGACGGTTCAAACTCCGGTAACCTTCCGATGAGTGGACCAACTTTCGGATCCGTTTTCTGTGCGAATACGGATCCGACCCGAATTCATGTTTCTTTATGAACGTGATATTGGACAACCTTTTTAGAGGAGTTCTCTTCTAGGGTATTGTGCGTTGTTTTTAAACATGTGCCCGTAAATTTGTAAGCCTCCCATGAGGTCATCTTCATCATCATACTGGTGTCAAACCAGTCCGGCAATATTGCTCCAAGGCTGCCGACCTGCGCTAGACACGTTGTCGCTTTGTTGAGCCGAACTCAACTTCTTCGGATCATCATCTCGGCAAACCGAACAAGAGTCCGGCATCGCGAAGGATAAATCATCACCAACATCGCCGCCCCACGGATTACACGGAGTGGGCATACCGGCATCGCCGCACAGTCACTTCATCAAGCCGGCATCGACCACGTCACGACATGCATCGGCAGGACCGCACTATAGCTTCTTCAAGCTGGTGTCCATCACGCCGACCTACTTCGACTCGTCGGCTGACATCAAGGCTTCGACATCTCGGCTGGACCGGGGGCTTCGCCATCTCTTCATCAACCTACTCCGGAGACTTCGGCGTCACTAGCCGACCAGCTCCGTCACGTTAGCTAGACCGAGGGCTTTGCCTTGGTGAGCCAACCTTTGCCAGCATCGCCATACCGTCGCTTTATCGCCCACCAGGCAATGGGTGTGCAGATCGAGTCCCAATTTTCAGAATCACCTTTCTTCGGATTGCTACAGCAAATAAACCAGGTGCTATTAATCCTAGTATTTTTTGCTTGTTCGGGTTCATTTTTCCCAAGGAATTATTACTCTGGTTTGTTCATCATATGTACAAAGGTCTATCAAATGATGGCCGCATTAACGACGGTCGCATGGTGGTTCGGTCAGTTTCCGTACATGGTCCGGCGAACGCCGCATCCGGAACTCGGACCGACATGTGAATTCAGGCTTTGCCACACCTTTACCGCATCACGCTGATGCCCTGCATCGACATTGACTTCGGCGCCAGGCCATATTTCTTTTATTACTCACTTTGCATAAATTATTTATTATGCAACGATTTTTTTATTATTATTACTATTATCTCCGGTTTGCACTATTTTGTGTGCACAGGAAAATGATCCGGGAACTTCGGCGTCACTCTACCGGTATGCATTGACCGCGCTATGTCACCACTTCAGCGTGTCGAGCTCTCCGCTCTGCCACCTCGGGACCGGCTTGGGGGATGGAACCTTGTCCCGCATCAAGCTCGGACCACGTCATCAATGCCGAACACATTAACCAGCTAAGTCGCTTTCATGCTCAAAGTTTTAATTTTTAACTTGTGTTCGGTTCGACCAAGCATTATACTTTTTTGGAAAAATGTTGCTTGTAAAAAATCTCCTTTTTAAAACTTTGTTTGTGGCATGCAAATTCAAATACCCCGTTTACTTGGGGGCTTCCTTCATGAAGCTTTTTCCTCTTGCATATGATTATACTTGTACGGCTTCGTTCCTTGTTCGTTTATTATGCCACAATATGCACCATATTGACTTAAGAGATTTGCAAGCTGGGTTGCCTGGCTCCTCTGCTTACCCCTATGTTCCCGATTGTTCTGCTAGGGAGTAAAGGGAGCACCTCTGCGATTGTCATGACCGGGTCCTCCAAGCTCTGACCTCAGACTGGGTGAAGCCGAAAGCTAGCGCTCTTATTGTTTTCAATCATGGTCGGCACACAACGGAACTCATGAGTACAAAAAATCTATTGCACAAGTCTCATAGTAACAATGAGCACCAAAGAAAGGTATCAGTGGGGGTACTATTTTGAGAAGATGCTTCTTACACTTCGTCGGTAATATAGCATAAGTTCCCTGAGCGCGCTTTGTCTGTCACAGCCTTATGGCCTGATTGCCTGGTCATCGGAAACACCGTCGATGCTCTCGACAGGCGGAGTACATGACACTTTTCGGCCCTTGGCCAAAGAGGGAGAAGCCGACGGTTGGTTAAGACGCGTTTAAAGTTCGGGTGAACACAAATATGATATAAGTACTTCGGTACATACAATCATTATACATAAAATTCTTTTACCCAAGTCACTTGGGGGCTCTTAAAATTTATATCAGCTATTTTATAGTAAATGTGTTTTCTTCTTGGTCATTGCAAAGTCTTTTTCTATCGCTCCTTTTTCAACGTGAGTGTGTGGTCAATAGCCAGATAACCCATTTTCTCTCTAGTGACCGCTCGAGTTTAGTTCGCTAAACTGGTCTAACGAGAAGCACTCTGCCTTCGGGATAGGAGGCTGCAGCCATAGGCTGACCCGCTTGAAGTCTTGAGATCGGATGTGTAATATTAATGCACGACAGAAGCACAATTTTTTCCCCAATTTTCGGATTGGCACCGAACACTTAATCTTGTTCGGACGTCAAGTTTTTAGTGACATTTTTTGGTTTTCCAAGCTTATGGCACTTTTAAACTATTTGTGTGTTTTCAGCATAAGTCTCGCAGTGCAACGCCGGACACCTTTAGAGATTCGGCAAAAACATTCTCGGATATTGCTATATATGCATCGGTGTCGAATTGTGTCTTCGGTCAATAGTTGGGTTGCCCAGCTCCTGCGCTTACCTCCTACATTCCGCTCTGTTCGGCTAGGTGTGCAAAGGGAGAACCACTGTGATTGTGCTTCCAGCTCACTTGGTTAAGCACCTCAGTGGAGAAAGCCGAAAACTGACTGTCACAATAAGTGTAAACTGGTCAGCGATCCGATGACTATGTTAAATGACGGGCCATTCATAACATTGGCCGAAGTGTTTACGGCTTGACCTCGACTGTCGCCGAACACTACCGGGGGCTAGTAACTGGCCTCCCAAACTAAAATCCTCAATATTCTGCTCTTACATTAGAGCTAAGGTTTCATGATCATGCTTAGCATGACAACCCAAAGAAAGGAACCGATAGCGGGACTATTTTCTTTGGAAAACATTTCTTATGTTAAACAGTAATATAACATATCTCTCTGTGTACCTTTGTTTATAAAACCGTATGGCCAGATTGCCTTATTTGTCATAAATCTTTGCCCTCATAAAGGCTTTATAAAGTAGGACAAACACTCCTTGGCTACTGGCCGAGGAGGAGGAAGCCGATGGTCGGTCAACAAAGTTTTGTACAATGCGGATCCGAGCATTAATGACGTAAAGTACTTGGATACATAGAGTCATTACACATAATTTGTGATTTTACTATGGATATCGATCCTTAATTCGGCCACCCGTGCCCGCATTAAGGCTCGGGGGCTACTGGGCTTCGGGCTTATTATTTACAAATATTAAAGGGGCACATCGATCCCCTGATCTGGTGTTGCCACCCGACCAGTGTCTCGGGGCCTACTGCATTGCCTATCCAATGCAGAAAATTTTAAGTGTTATACAGTTTCCGAGGAGATTTTGATCCTCAGGTTGGTCGGCCACACCCAACCTGAGTCCCGCTTTTTGTGTCCCGAAGTATTCTGCCGAGCTAGGACTTGATCCTCAGACTGATTTTGCAAATCAACCTGAGTCTCAGCGGCTACTGGGATCAGCGGTCTTATGTCATCCTTCATGTGCATCTCGGGTTTTAGACCGATACACACCTTGAGGGCTACTAGCTATATATCTCGGCAGAGAATAAATTGCACCAATCAAAAATATTGAAAAAAATCGGCCCACATTCGGGGTGGTGCACCACCTCAGAAGCAGTCCGGCATAAAGCTCGGGCGCTAGTGGCTGGCTCCATAGAGGGCATTTCCGGCATTAAGCTCGGCTAAACTCCTTCAAACTTCTTTGAACCAAGGTGATTTACGACACCTTAGATACAGTCCGGCGTTGGAGCTCGGATACAGTCCGGTGTTGGAGCTCGGATACATAGTCCGGCGTTGGAGCTCGGATACATTCCGGCGTTAGAGCTCGGAAGCGGTCCGACGTTGGTGCTCGGCTGCTAAAGATACGTCGAATGTAGTCCGGCGTTGGAGCTCGGACGCAAGAGGACGCTGCCGCCAGGGAACAACTTCAAACCCGAGGTGTGGCATAAAAATAACAAGGCATTGATAAAAGCCGAAGACTTAAAGGCCTCCTCGGATACCCGACGTGTGAGATCTTCAGATTTAGCTCGGCGAACCTCAAGATAGAAGATGGGAAGATTTGTTGAACTAGTTTTCAAGACCGACGACCGAAGACAAAGAACAGTTCGGAAGAATCGAGGAGCGTCCCCAACTTGAAGACTGGTTCAGGGGGCTACAGACGGTGTCCTGGACTAGGGGGTACTCACCACGTCGTCTCCCGATCTGTTAGATTGGGCCGAGGACCCCCATGGCCGTATACTCATGGGCCAGTTCGGACAGCTGCCGCATACATGGAAGATTCCACAAGACTTGGTGATCAAGACAAGGACTCCTCCCCACCGGCATATTCGGCTAGGACTCTTGTTATCCTAGGCCTCTGGTGCATTATATAAACCGAGGATAGGCTAGTCGATAACAACATATACATATAATCATACCATAGGCTAGCTTCTAGGGTTTAGCCTCTCCGAGCACGTGGTAGATCAACTCTTGTAATACCCATATCATCAAGAATAAATCAAGCAGGACGTAGGGTTTTACCTCCATCAAGAGGGCCCGAACCTAGGTAAAACATCGTGTCCCCTACCTCCTGTTACCATCCGCCTAGATGCACAGTTCGGGACCCCCTACCCGAGATCCGCCGGTTTTGACACCGACACTTGCCTTCCTCGCCGGCCTCCTCCTTCCCTTCTCGTCCGCATCCTATACCTCCCCTACATCCCCACCCGCACCGTAAAGACGACCTACGTTGGATCTGGATCGACGGTGACATGGAAGAGGACCGGAGGAGGCGAGCAGAGGAGAAGGCTGGCGATGGGATCGACGGCGACATGGTAGAGGAGAGGAGGAGGCGAGTGGAGAGACGAGGTCGGCCGGCGGCTGCTGGCGACGAGAGGATGGTGGGGATCGAGGGAGGGGTGCGGCGGCTCATGGGGATCGACGGGAAAGAGAAAGAGGGCTAGGGTTCGTTTGGCGGCTGGGGTGGGAGTGGGGCGAGACGTGGGTGATTGGGTGCGGGCGCGCCGAGCTGATTGGGCAAAACCACCTGCACCTGCAAACGGGCAACCCAGCCAACCAACGTGCGGCACGAGCCCACCAGTCATTGGACAACGAAAACGACCACGAGGTGAAAATTGATTTTAACTGTTGTGAAGATCCAATGGCGCAGGCGCGCCAGAAAGGCAGATCGGACGATCGACGAAGCTCCAATCGGGGGAGCCTTGTGGAGGTGAGTTGGCTAGCTTCATTATAGTTTTAAATTCATGAATTGCTTGTATGGCCAATATTGTGATTGTCAAGCTTCAAAAGATTTCACTTTCTAAACCCAATGTGAAGCTACTGCTAGGCATAATATGAACATATAATTTCAACTTCATGATATTCAATTCATTCAACAATTTACTCATAGAATATAAGTGAAGCACAAGAGTAAAAGACAAACTACTCCAAAAATATATAAGTGAAGATCAAGCGAGTAGTTAAGTAAATGGGCAGTTAATTGAGGGCTCTCTTATTTAAAACTTTCAAATCTAAGTATTTTATTAAAACAGAAAGCAAAACAAAATAAAATGACATTCTAAGAATAACACAACTCATGTGAAGAAGCAAAAACTTAGGTTCAACCGACACTAACCGATAATTGTTGAAGAATAAAGGTGGGATGCCTACCGGGGCATCCCAAGCTTAGATGCTTGAGACTTGTTGAAATATTAATTTGGGATGCCTTGGGTATCCCCAAGCTTGAGATTTCGTGTCTCCTTAATTCCTTTAATATCACGGTTTCCCTAAATCTTAAAAACTTCATCCACACAAAACTCTACAAGAACTCATGAGATAAGTATAAATCAATGCAAAACCTTATCATTCTCCACTGTAGAAAATCACTAAAATTATAATTTAATAGTGCATACTAAATTCCTCTGCATATTTAATAGTCCTAATATCCTCAAATAGGATCATTAAACAAGCAAACATATGCAAACATAACAGCAATCTGTCTAAACAGGCTAGTCTGTAAAGGAAGCAAGAATACCAATACTTATTTAACTCCAAAATTTTTGAAAAATCACCACACTGTATAAATTTTATCATATCTTATTATGCAAACCATTTCAACATTTTATCACATTCTGACATTTCTCAAGAATTCACGCACTAGCGTGCAACTTTCTGTTTTCAAACAACCACATATAGACTTGCAAAATAAGCATGGCAAAGGCTATACTTGACATTTTTATTGACATATAAGATACAAAACATTATTCTAAAAAATAGAAAGCAAATCAAAACAAAACAAAATGACGCTCCAAGCAAAACTCATATCATGTGATGAATAAAAATATAGCTCCAAGTGAGGTTACCAACAATGTTGAAGACGAAAGAGGGGATGCCCAAGCTTAGTTGCTTGGATTTTCCTTGAATATTACCTTGGGGTGCCTTGGGCACCCCCAAGCTTAAGGTCTTGTCACTCCTTATTCTCCTCATATCGACATCTCACCCAAAACTTGAAAACTTCAATCACACAAAACTTAACAGAACTTTGTGAGATAGGTTAGTATGATAAAGACAAATCATTCACTTTGGTACTATCAAAGACGAGATTCATAATTGTTCTCACAAAATGCCTACTGTGCCTTATCATTTACACAATTTATATTGAGCAATATAAGCCATAGAAACTAGGAAACAAGCAAACTATGCATTGAAAACAGAATCTGTCAAAAATGAAACAATCTGTAGTAATCTATACTCTAACCATACTTCTGTAACTCCAACAGTTCTGAAAAATTAGGAAGGTGTAGGTAATGTGTATATCAATCTTTTGTAAAAAAATCAAAAGCTTTTGTCACTTCTGTTATTTTTCAAAATTGTTTTACTGGACGCAAAAGTTCTTGTTTTCCAACAAGATCAAATCAACTATCACCAAACATAATCAGAAAGGCTTTACTTGGCACTTTATTGAAATAAAATCTATAAAACATGGTTACTACAGTAGCCTAATCATGTGAACACACCAAAACAGTAGGTAAAAGTGTTGGGTTGTCTCCCAACAAGTGCTTTTCTTTAATAACTTTTTAGCTAGGCATGATGATTTCAATGATGCTCGCATAAAAGATTAGAATTGAAACATAACAAGAGCATCATGAAACACATGGCAATCACATTTAAGTCTAACCCACTTCCTATGCATAGGTATTTTGTGAGCAAACAATTTATGGGAACAAGAATCAACTAGCATAGGAAGGCAAAACAAGGGCAACTTCAAGACTTTCAACACATAGAGAGGGAACTTGATATTATTGCAATACCTAAAATCATATGTTCCTCTCTCATAATAATTTCCAGTAGAATCATGAATGAATTCAACAATATAGCCATCACATAAAGCATTCTTTTCATGATACATAAGCAGATAAATTTTGTTACTCTCCACATAAGCAAATTTACTCTCATCAATAGTAGTGGGAGTAAACTCAACAAAATAACTATCATGTGATTGAAAATTAATATCATGATGACAAGTTTCATGGTTATCATTATTATTTATAGCATACATGTCATCACCATAATCATCATAGATAGCAACTTTGTTTTCAAAATCAATTGAAACCTCTTCCAAGATAGTGGAATCATCATTAAATAAAATCATGACCTCTCCAAATCCACTTTCATCATAAATAGGAGGCATGCTTTCATCATAGTAAATATTCTCATCAAAACTTGGGGGACTAAAAATATCATCTTCATCAAACATAGCATCCCCAAGCTTATCGCTTCGCATATCATTAGCATCATGGACATTAAAAGAATTCATACTAGCAACATTGAAATCATGCTCATCATTTATGCCAAACATTTTATTGAATTATTCTTCTATCAATTGAGCACAATTTTCCTTTCCATCATTTTCAAGAAAGACATGGTAAAGACGAATAAAATGAGGCCACCTCAATTCCATTTTTTGTAGTTTTCTTTTTACAAACCAAACTAGTGATAAAATAAGAAACTAAAAGATTCGATTGCAAGATCTAAAGATATACCTTCAAGCACTCACCTCCCCGGCAAGGGCGCCGGAAAAGATCTTGATGTCTACTACCCAACTTTATTCTTGTAGACTCGTGTTGGGCCTCCAAGCGTAGAGTTTTGTAGGATAGTAGCAATTTTCCCTCAAGTGGATGACCTAAGGTTTATCATTCCGTGGGAGGCGTAGGATGAAGATGGTATCTCTCGAACAACCCTGCAACCAAATAACAAAGAGTCTCTTATGTCCCCAACACACCAAATACAATGGTAAATTGTATAGGTGCACTAGTTCGGCGAAGAGATGGTGATACAAGTGTAATATGGATAGTAGATATTGATTTTTGTAATAGGAACAATAAAAAATAGCAAGGTGGCAAGTAACAAAAGTGAGCACAAACGGTACTGCAATGCTTGAAAACAAGGCCTAGGGTCTGTACTTTCACTAGTGAAATCTCTCAACAATGCTAATACAATTGGATCATATAACCATCCCTCAACGTGCTATGAAGAATCACTCCAAAGTTCCTATCTAGCGGAGAACATAAGAAGAAGTCATTTGTAGGGTACGAAACCACCTCAAAGCTACTCTTTCCGAGCAATCTATCCTAGAGTTCATACAAAAATAACAGCAAGCTATTCTTTCTGATCGATCTATCCAAGAGTTCGTACTAAAATAACACCATATGATACACATCAACCAACTCTAATGTCACCTATATACTCCAATGCCACCGCGAGTATCTGTGAGTTGATTATATAATATGCATCAAACAATTCAGATTCATAATACTCAATCTACACAAAGAACCTCAAAGAGTGCCCCAAGATTTCTACTGGAGAAACAAAGACGAGAGTGCATCAACCCCTATGCATAGATTACCCCAATGTCACCTCGGGAATCTGCGACTTGAGTGCCCAACACATATCAAGTGAATCAATATGATACCCCCATTGTCAGCACGGGTATTCATAGCAATACATATATCAAGTGCTCTCAAATCCATAAAAGTATTCAATCCGATAAAATGAAATCTCAAAGGGAAAACTCAATTCACAACAAGATAGAGAGGGGAAAACACCATATGATCCAATGCTACTTCTTGAGCTTGCATTGGTTTTTCCCTTGAAGAGGAAAGGGTGATGTAGCACAGTAGAGATAAGTATTTCCCTCAGTTAAGAACCAAGGTATCAATCCAGTAGGAGAAGAACACGCAAATCACCAATACCTGCACAAACAATCAAACACTTGCACCCAACGTGATAAAGGGGTTGTCAATCCCTTCACGGTCACTTGCAAAGGTGAGATCTGATAGAGATAGATAAATAAAACTAAACAAAAGATAAAATATTTTTGGGTTTTTTGGTTTGTAGATCTGAAAATAATAGATTGCAAAATAGTAGACTGGAAACTAATATGATGGAAAATAGACCCGGGGCCATAGGTTTCACTAGAGGTTTCTCTCATGAAGGCAAATAATACGATGGGTGAACAAATTACTGTCGAGCAATTGATAGAAAAGCGCAAAGTTATGACGATATCCAAGGCAATGATTATGTAATATAGGCATCACGACCGTGTCAAGTAGACCGACTCCTGTCTGCATCTACTACTATTACTCCACACATCGACCACTATCCAGGATGCATCTAGAGTATTAAGTTCATAAAGAATGGAGTAACGCCTTGAGTAAGATGACATGATGTAGAGGAATAAACTCAAGCAATATGATGTAAACCCCATCTTTTTATCCTCGATGGCAACAATTCAATACGTGTCTCGCTACCCCTACTTTGTCACTGGATGAAATAACGCAAGATTGAACCCAAAGCTAAGCACCTCTCCCATTGCAAGAAAAACCAATCTAGCTGGCCAAACCAAACCGATAATTCGAAGAGAAATACAAAGATATCAAATCATGCATATAAGAATTCAGAGAAGATCCAAATAATATTCATAGATAAGATGATCATAAATCCACAATTCATCGGATCTCGACAAACACACCATAAAAGAAGATTACATGAGATGGATCTCCAAGAACATCGAGGAGAACATGGTATTGAGAATCAAAGAGAGAGAAGAAGCCATCTAGCTACTAGCTATGGACCCGTAGGTCTATGGTAAACTACTCATGCTTCATCGAAAGGGCAATAGGGTTGATGTAGATGCCCTCCGTGATCGAGTCCCCCTCCGGCAGGATGCCCGAAAAGGCCCCAAGATGGGATCTCGCGGGAATAGAAGGTTGTGGTGGTGGAAAAGTGTTTTCGTGGATGCCTTTGGTGGTTCTGGAATATATGTGAATATATAGGGCTAGGTCAGAGGAGTCCCGAGGAGGTGGCAAGGTAGGGGCGCCCCCCCCTAGGACGCGCCCTCCACCCTTGTCGCCGCCTCGCGTCTCTTCTGACTTGGACTCCAAGTCCCCTGGGTGTCTTCTGGTCCAAGAAAAATCATCGTGAAGTTTTATTCCGTTTGGACTCCGTTTGGTATTCCTTTTCTGCGAAGCTCAAAAACAAGGGAAAACCAAAAACTAGCACTGGGCTCTAGGTTAATAAGTTAGTCCCAAAAATAATATAAAATAGCATATTAATGCATATAAAACATCCAAAACAGATAATATAATAGCATGGAACAATCAAAAACTATAGATATGTTGGAGACGTATCATCCAACTATATTAACAGAGCCCGCGATACATCAAGATCGTGACATCTCAACAACACGAGAGAGATAGAGAGAGAGATTAAACACATAGCTGCTGGTACAAACCCTCAGCCCCAAGGATGGACTACTCCATCCTCATCATGGCCGTCGGGATGATGAAGATGGCCACCGGTGATGATTTCCCCCTCCGGCAGGGTGCCGGAATGGGGTCTAGATTGGTTTTTTGTGGCTACAGAGGCTTGCAGGGGTGAAACTTCTGATCTAGGGTTATTTCTGGGGGTTTCTGTATTTATAGGATTTTTTGGCGTTGGTTTCACGCTAAGATGGGCCTCGAGGTGAGCACAGCCCACCACGCCTCGGGTTGGGCTCTAGGCGTGCCTTGGTGGGTTGTGCCCTCCTTGTGGCTCTTCTGGCCCTCCCACGAAGCTTCGAGGGTCTCTTTTGTTCCAAAAAAATAGTCAAAAAGTTTCAGCTCATTTGGAGAACTTTCATTTCTTCACAAAAAACAACACCACGGTAGTTCTGTTGAAAACAGCGTCAGTCCGGATTAGTTCCATGCAAATCATACCAAAATCATATAAAATTGTTGTAAACCAGGCATGAATACTTCATGAATTATAGATATGTTGGAGACGTATCACTTGTTGGGAGACAATCCAATAGTTATCTTTGGAATTTTTTCTTTTCTTTCTGTTCATCAATAAATATGCAATTATACTACTTTTATGATTGTGTTTTTATGTTTTAATTAGTGTTTGTGCCAAGTAAAGCCTTTAGGATCATGTTGGGTGATAGTTGATTTGATCCTGTTGAAAAACAGAAACTTTTATGCATAGTAGCAGAATTTTTAAAAATCACTAATGACGAAAAATTCTAAATGTTTTACACATGATTGATATACAAATTCCCTATGTTGTCCTAATTTTTGATTGTTCCGTGCTATTATATTATCTGTTTTGGATGTTTTATATGCATTAATATGCTATTTTATATGATTTTTGGGACTAACCTATTAACCTAGAGCCTAGTGCCAGTTTCTGCTTTTTCCTTGTTTTAGAGTTTCGCAGAAAAGGCATACCAAACGGAATAAAACTTTTGCCATGATTTTTCTTGGACCAGAAGACACCCAGGAGACTTGGAGTACAAGTTAGAGGAGCCTCGAGGCGGCCACAAGGGTGGAGGGTGCGCCCCCCGACCTTGTGGGCCCCTTGTAGCTCCCCTGGCCTAATTCTTTCGCCTATATATACTCTTATACCCCAAAAACATCTAGGTAAGCCACGAAACCACTTTTCCACTGCCGCAACCTTCTGTACCTGTGAGATCCCATCCTGGGGCCTTTTCCGGCATCCTGCCGGAGGGGGAATCCAACACGGAGGGCTTCTACATCAACACCATTGCCTCTCCGATGAAGCGTGAGTAGTTTACTTCAAACCTACGGGTCCATAGCTAGTAGCTAGATGGCTTATTCTCTCTCTCTTTGATTCTTAATACAAAGTTCTCCTCGATGTCCTTGGAGATCTATTCGATGTAATACTCTTTTGCGGTGTGTTTGCCGAGATTCGATGAATTGTGGATTTATGATCAGATTATCTATGAATATTTGATACGTCTCCATCGTATCTATAATTTTTGATTGGTCCATGCCAATATTCTACAACTTTCATATACTTTTGGCAACTTTTTATACTATTTTTGGGACTAACATATTGATCCAGTGCCCAGTGCCAGTTCCTGTTTGTTGCATATTTTTTGTTTCGCAGAAAATCCATATCAAACGGAGTCCAAACGGAATAAAAACTGACGGAGATTTTTTTGGAATATATATGATTTTTGGGAATAAGAATCCACGTGAGAAGATGCTCGAGGGGCCCACGAGGTAGGGGGCGCGCCCCAGGGTGTCAGGTGCGCCCCAGGGTGTCAGGTGCGCCCCTGACCCTTGTGGACACCCTGTAAGGTGGTTGGATCCCTTCTTTCTCCGCAAGAAAGCTAATTTCCGGATAGAGATTGTGTTAAAATTTCAGCCCAATCGGAGTTACGGATCTCCGGGAATATAAGAAACGATGAAAGGGAAGAATCTGAGAACGCAGAAACAGAGAGAGACAGAGAGACAGATCCAATCTCGGAGGGGCTCTCGCCCCTCCCGTGCCATGGAGGCCATGGACTAGAGGGGAAACCCTTCTCCCATCTAGGGAGGAGGTCAATGAAGAAGAAGGAGGGGGGGCTCTCTCCCCCTTGCTTCCGGTGGCACCGGAGTGCCACCGGGGGCCATCATCATCAATGCGATCTACACCAACACCTCTGCCATCTTCACCAACATCTCCATCACCTTTCCCCCTCTATCTACAGCGGTCCACTCTCTCGCAACCTGATGTACCCTCTACTTGAACATGGTGCTTTATGCTTCATATTATTATCCAATGATGTGTTGCCATCCTATGATGTCTCAGTAGATTTTCGTTGTCCTATCGGTGGTTGATGAATTGCTATGATTGATTTAATTTGCTTTTGGTTATGTTGTTGTCCTTTGGTGCCCATCATATGATTGCGCGCGTGGATCACACCCTAGGGTTAGTTGTATGTTGATAGGACTATGTATTGGAGGGCAAGAGTGACAGAAGCTTCAACCTAGCATAGAAATTGATGCATACGGGATTGAAGGGGGACCAATATAAGTTGCAGATGCTTGCTAATAGTTCCAATCATAAGTGCATAGAATTCCAAGTCAGGGATGACATGCTAGCAGTGGCCTCTCCCACATAATACTTGCTATCGGTCTAGTAAAGTAGTCTATTTCTTAGGGGCAATTTCGCAACTCCTACCACGACTTTTCCACACTCACTATATTTACTTTATTGTTTCTTTATCTAAACAGCCCCTACTTTTTATTTATGTACTCTTTATTATCTTGCAAACCTATCCAACAACACCTACAAAGTACTTCTAGTTTCATACTTGTTCTAGGTAAAGCGAACGTCAAGCGTGCGTAGAGTTGTATCAGTGGTCGATAGAACTTGAGGGAATATTTGTTCTACCTTTAGCTCCTCGTTGGGTCCGACACTCTTACTTATCGAAAACTGTTGCGATCCCCTATACTTGTGGGTTATCAAGACCTTTTTCTCGCGCCGTTGCTGGGGAGCAATAGCGTGGGGTGAATATTCTCGTGTGTGCTTGTTTGCTTTATCACTAAGTAATTTTTATTTGTTGTTTTTAGTTGTTTCCTATCTTCAGTTATGGGTAGGAAACGCAAAATACCAAAAAAATTAGTTGTACCTACTGAACCAATGGTTGAAGAACCGATCAAAATCTATCACACTGTTGAAGCTTATTACTTGGATCATCTTCGATCCCTTTGTGCTCGTGCCGAAACCCCAACTAGCTTAGTTGAGGGAAATCTTTAGATGAGCATGCTTGTTATGTGCGACACCGTATATCTGAAAAGGGAAATTATTATGGAGTCAAATTCAACGTTTGCAATGCTATGCTTGGAATTTATGTGAATTATATGATTTTACTTGTTGTTCTGAAAACCCTAAGAAACACCTTCCCTACCAATGTGAGTTTATTGATAATGGAATCTTATCTTCTTATGCTAAAGGTGTTTATAGTTACTATGATGTTCAACAAATTGAAGAATTTGTTGCTTTTAAGGGTGCTTACGAAATTGCTTCTTTGATTGAAAAGTATGATGCTACTCTTTACAAATCTGAAAATTTTGCCATATTTAAATATTGCTATGATAATTATGCTTCTAATGCCTATGTTGAACCATATATTGAGTACTACTCCGCTGTCCAAGAAGAGACTAATATTTTGCAGGAGTCTATGGAAGAAGAAATTGATGAAACTGTGAGCTCATTGGATGAAAAAGATGAGGAGGAGAGCGAAGAACAAAAGCAGGAAGAGCGGATTAGCTACCCGTTCCCACCTTCTAATGAGAGTAACTCTTCAACTCATACATTGTTTAATTTCCCTTCATGCTTACCGGAGGATGATTGCTATGATCCCGTTGATTCTTTTGAAATATCCCTTTTTGATGATGCTTGCTATGCTTGTGGCCAAGATGCCAATATGAATTATGCTTATGGAGATGAACTTGCTATAGTTCCTTATGTTAAACATGAAATTTTTGCTATTGCACCCATGTATGATAGTCCTATTATCTTTTTGAATTCTCCGGACTACACTATATCGGAGAAGTTTGCACTTATTAAGGAATATATTGATGGGTTGCCTTTTACCGTTGCACATGATGATTTTGATGAATATAATATGCATGTGCTTGCTGCTCCTACTTGCAATTATTATGAGAGAGGGACTATATCTCTGCCTCTTTATGTTTCCAATACAACAAAATTGCAAGAAACCGGTTATACTATGCATTGGCCTTTACTTTGTGTGCATGAATTGTTCTTTTATGACATGCCTATGCATAGGAAGAGAGTTAGACTTCGTTATTGCATGATATATGTTACTTTGTGCTCACTTCTAAATTACAAATCATTGTTAATTAAAATTGGCTTTGATATACCTTGGGATTCGGGTGGACCCATTACTTGAGCACTATATGCCTAGCTTAATGGCTTTAAAGAAAGCGCTGCCAGGGAGACAACCCGGAAGTTTTAGAGAGTCATTTATTTCTGTTGAGTGCTTTTATATAGTTTAAAAACAACAAAAATAAGGAGGGGAACCCAAAACTTTTTCAAAAAGGAAAGCGAAAGTGAGAAAGACAAGCATTGTTGAAGTGGGAGCTAGCCTTAAACTATGTTCATGCTCACGGAAACTTTGTGAATCTTGATTACAAAAACTTTTCAATAAAAATAATTATCCCCTTGTACACTTCCATTGTATTATAAAAATAATGTGCCAAGGTTTCCCTTTAGGATGTTTACATTTGCTTGATGGTTTGTACGGTGCAGGACAGAAACTTTGGCTGTAGTGCGCGATTTTACATTTTTAGCTGGAACGTCAAATGGTTCTGATTCTTTTTGCACTGTCTTCCTATAAAAAAAATTTATTGTTCATAATTTTGGTAGAATGTTTCAACTAACAGAAGTATGGTGAATGTTCAGATTGCTACAGACTGTCCTGTTTAAGATAGATTCTGTTTTCGATGCATAGTTTGCTTGTTTTGATGAAACTATAAATTTATATCAGTGCATTAAGCCATGAAAAAGTTATATTACAGTATACACAATGCAAAAACAAAATATGAATTGGTTTGCAACAGTACTTATAGTAGTGATTTGCTTTATCATTGTCGCGACCCGATCCGAATGGATCAAGCGCTCTGTGCTCAGGTGTCATCCCTGGATCAGTAATGCTGACACCACACAGTACATCGAAGGATTTATAGCAGAGTGGCAATCACACACTTATTACATCGTTTTCTCAAAAGAGAACTTATTACAATAAATATGGCTTAAGGCCATCTAGTGTCGATAACAGCGGAAGACTCGGAAGATAAATGGGTCCAACAACTCCAACGGCATCACTGAGTATAGAACCACGACCTAAAAGCACCTTACTCGTCGTCTGAAAAGTCTGCAACATGAGAAGTTGCAGCCCGAAAACGGGTCAGCACATGGAATATGCTGGCAAAGTAACACATAGAGAGTAATGGAATGAAACAGCTATACTATATGCATATATGGCTGGTGGAAAGCTCTATGGTTACAGTTTTGCGTAAAGCCAGTTTTTCCCTACTGCAAAGGAATAAATTTATTTAACTATCATGGTGGTTGTGAAACATCGAGAATGGTTGACAGCATTCTCAATCCCAATTAAGTGAACAATTAAAACCCAACAACATTAATTAGAAGTAACATGATGAGATTCACATGATATTCAAGTACTAGATACTCAAATTGTCCATAACAGGGGACACGGCTAATCATGATTAGTTTGTACAATCTACAGAGGTTTGCGCACTTTTCCCCACATGACTCGATCGCCTCCGTTTGTTTTCTCGCACTACATGGTGTTTGAGAAACGGATGACCGAGACATAGTCTTTCAGAAGCACTAGCACCTTACATGTGGGGTAGACCGTACCACCTACAACCCCTACATCTGCTAGTCCACCCCGTAAGAGTTCGCACAACTTAGTCAACTATGCCAGAGCCCATAGTAGCATGTGGCTGCACACGGAATTTTCTAGCATGAATTATCTTATGATCCCTTTGAGCCTGGGTGGCGGTCCAAAATAAAACAGGCAAGTCCTGATAGACATCAGGTGCCTCAATCCACCCAGATGTGTGTTTAAGTTGCCACCTTAGATAAACCATTAAAATTATCAACTCACATCTGTCATGGATATCACTCACCCAATCCACGTCTACTAGCATAGCATGGCATAATAAGCAAACGTAGAAGTAACTCCCAAAGGTTTCATAATAATAATACAGGTAGTAGGTACTACCTCATCTACTTCCCATCCCACAATTTAATTAGATCCTAATCATGCAATGTGAGAGGATTGATCTAATGCAATAAAACATGGGTTGTAGAAAAGGTATGATCAAAGTGTTACTTGCCTTGCTGATGATCCGCGAGTCCTAGGGTTTCGAAGTAACAGGCGGCGCAATCCGGGTAATCTATCGCAGACAAACAACAAGCACACAATAAGTACTCATCTAATGCACAGGTAAAACTCGAACAAGAGATCGAACCAGAAAGTTCAACTTAAGAACTCCGGTTGCAAAGAAAGAACGAACCGAACAAAGAAACGGAAAACAAACGGCGGAAGAAAACAACTCGGTTCTAGCAAGTTGAAACTAGGTCAAATTTTACCGGGGCAAAAACTTGTTTAAGTTGATTAGACGGAACGGCGGTTTCGAAACGAAACTCCAGGCGCTTCAATCACCTGATTCCGACGAGCGAGCGGGAAGAAAGACTAGAACGAAGATCGGATCTGAGATCGCGATCGCGGAATAAATCCGACGAGAAGAAAAAGAAGAACGGTTATACGAACGGACGTTCGTTAACCTAGAAGAATCCGGTGATCACGTTCGTTAGGACGAACGGTCCGGCGAACGGTCCAAAGGCAACTAAATCGGAAAAAAACGAATCCGATCTAGGGTTTCGGAAGAAAACCGAAACGAAAAACCGATCTAGAAAACGAATCAGAAGAGAAGAAAAGAATCGGAACGATTAGAAGAAAACGATCCGAGGAAAAGAGACGCGGGGCAACCTCCGGCGAGGGGCTCCGGCGGCGTGGCGTAAGGCGGCGGCGGCGTGGGCAAGGTGCGGCGGCGCGGGTGTGGGGTGGCGCGGCGGCGGTGTAGGGCGCGGGGTGGCGCGGCTAAGGCGGCGGCTTGGGGCTGCGCGCTGCTGCTTGCTGCGGCTTAGGAGGAGAGGGGCTTGGGATTTTGGTGTGAGGAGAGGGGGGGTGTTGGGGTATTTATATAGGTGAGGGGGGGATTTACATGGGGTAGGGGACAAGAAAAGGAGAGGAAAAAGGAAAACGAAACAAAGGAAAGAGGGGGCTAGAACCGGCCTTGAGTCCCTCTGGGACTCGGCCTGAGCGAGGGGAGGCGGCGGCTGGCGCCTAGCGCGCAGCGCTGCGCTGCTGGGGGCGGCGGCTGGCTGGGCCTTTGGCCCAGCTGGCCTGCGGGAGTTCCCTTTTTTTTAAACGGTTACGCGCGCAGAAAAACAAAGAAAAGAAAATCTAAACGGGCTCCAAAATTTCTAAAGTAAATTTTTGCCGACTCCTAAAAATGAGTCGAACAAAATGAACTTTTCTACGGACCTAAAATGCAATTTTCGAAAACGCGCATTTTTCCCTATCCAAATAAAACGCAAACAGAACTCCGGCAAAAACCAAAATTGATCTATTTATTAAATCTTCATTTTTTCCCTAAAGTTGGGAAATTCATATTATTCCCTCTCTTATATTTTTGATATCGGAAAAATTATTGAAGATGAAATAAATAAATCAAATGATCCTCTTTTCAAATTTGAGAAAACTCTCAAATATGAAAATAACAAAATCTCCAACTCTCTCCGAGGGTCCTTGAGTTGCGTGAAATTTCTAGGATCGACCAAAATGCAAGAAAATATGATATGCATGATGATCTATGTATAACATTCCAAATTGAAAATTTGGGATGTTACAAACCTACCCCCCTTAAGATGAATCTCGCCCTCGAGATTCGGGTTGGCTAGAAAATAGGTGAGGGTGGTCCTTGAGCAAATCTTCTTCTCTCTCCCAGGTGGCTTCATCCTCTGAGTGGTGGTTCCACTGAACTTTGCAAAACTTGATAACCTTGCTGCGAGTAACTCTACTGGCATAATCGAGAATCTTGAATGGCTTCTCCTCATATGTTAGGTCATCCTTTAACTGAATCGCTTCAAGCGGTATTGTATCTCTTAGCGGTACCTCCGCCATTTCGGCGTGACATTTCTTCAGCTGAGAAACATGGAATACATCATGAACTCCTGACAGTCCCTCTGGTAATTCCAACTTATAAGCGACTTCTCCCATACGTTGCAAGATCTTATATGGTCCAACGAAACGTGGTGCTAACTTTCCCTTAACTCCAAAGCGCTTAACTCCTCGAGGTGGGGATACTCGAAGATAAACCCTGTCTCCGGTTTCGTAAATTGTCTCCTTGCGTTTAGAATCTGCGTAGCTCTTCTGCCTGGACTGGGCTACCTTGAGCCTATCGCGAATCAACTTAACTTTCCGTTCAGACTCCTTAATCAAATCTGGTCCAAAGAATTGACGGTCTCCAACTTCGTCCCATGACAACGGTGTCCTGCACCTCTTTCCGTATAAAGCTTCGAAAGGTGCCATCTTCAAACTGGTTTGGTAACTGTTGTTATAGGAAAACTCCACATACGGCAAGTTATCATCCCAGCTAGATCCATAATCTAGTGCACAAGCTCTCAACATATCTTCCAAAATCTGATTGACTCTCTCGGTCTGTCCATCTGTCTGCGGATGAAAAGCTGTGATGAACTCCAGTCTGGTTCCTAAAGTTTCATGCAACTGATTCCAAAACTTCGAGGTAAACTGGGTTCCTCTATCAGATACGATACTCCTCGGAACTCCATGCAAACAAATGATCCTAGTCATGTATATCTTTGCCAACTTAGCACTGGTGTAAGTGGTCTTAACTGGAATAAAATGTGCTACCTTCGTCAAACGATCAACTACTACCCATATCGAATCGTAGCCTGCCTTTGTCCTGGGTAGTCCTGTGATAAAATCCATGCCTATCTTATCCCACTTCCATTCGGGTATCGGCAATGGTTGTAACAATCCTGCTGGCTTCTGATGCTCTGCCTTTACTCTCTGACATACGTCACAAACTGCTACATATGCTGCAATATCCTTCTTCATTCCGGTCCACCAGAATGTTTCCTTCAAATCCAAATACATCTTGGTATTCCCTGGGTGAATCGAATACGGTGAATCATGTGCCTCGTGCAAAATCAACTTCCTGATATCCGGGTCATTGGGCACATAAACACGGTCCTCAAACCATAAGGTATCATGCTCATCCTCACGAAATCCCTTTGCTTTTCCTTCGCTCAATTTCTCTTTTATAGCGGCAATCTCCTTGTCAGATTTCTGAGCTTCTCTGATCTTGTCGATCAATGTTGACTGAATCTCCAATGCTGCTACATAGCCTCTCGGAACTATTTCCAAACATAGCTCACGAAGGTTTTCTGCTAACTCCTTAGGTACTTCTCCTGTCATTACCATATTGACATGGCTCTTACGGCTCAATGCGTCAGCTACCACATTAGCTTTTCTGGGATGGTAATGCAATCTCATGTCATAATCCTTGATGAGCTCCAACCATCTCCTTTGTCTGAGGTTCAACTCCTTCTGCGTGAAAATGTACTTCAAACTCTTGTGATCCGTGTACACCTCACAATGATTTCCAATGAGGAAATGTCTCCACGTTTTCAATGCATGCACTACGGCTGCTAACTCCAAATCATGCGTGGCATAATTCAACTCATGAGGCTTCAGTTGCCGTGAAGCATACGAAACAACTCTTCCTTCCTACATAAGCACTGCTCCAAGTCCTCGACATGAAGCGTCGCAATACACCTCATAATCCTTGGTCTGATCTGGCAAAATCAATACTGGTGAGGTAACCAAACATTTCTTCAACTCCTGGAAACTAGCCTCACACTCCTCAGTCCATTTGAACTTAGTATCCTTCTTCAACAACTCCGTCATAGGCTTTGCAATCTTTGAAAAGTTCTCAATGAATCTCCGGTAGTATCCTGCGAGTCCAAGAAAACTCTGAATCTCTCCAACTGTTGTTGGTGCTTCCCATTCGGTTACAGTCTCAACCTTAGTGGGGTCAACTGCTATACCTTCTCCGGATATAACGTGTCCGAGGAATCCAACTTCCTTCAACCAAAACTCGCATTTGCTGAATTTGGCATATAACTGATGTTCCCTTAGTTTCTCCAAAACCAAACGCAAATGTTCCTTATGCTCCTCTTCATTCTTTGAATAAATCAGAATGTCATCAATGAACACTACGACGAACTTATCCAAAAACTCCATAAACACTTTGTTCATCAGGTTCATAAAATAGGCAGGTGCGTTAGTCAATCCAAATGACATAATGGTATACTCATACAGTCCATATCTTGTGGTGAATGTTGTCTTAGGTATGTCCTGCTCCCGAATCTTCAATTGATGGTACCCTGATCGCAAATCGATCTTGGAAAACACTTTAGCTCCTTGCAACCGATCAAACAGATCGTTGATCATTGGCAGTGGGTACTTGTTTTTGATGGTTACTTCATTCAATCCCCGATAATCTACAACCATCCTTAATGATCCATCCTTCTTTTCCACTAGAAGTACGGGTGATCCCCAAGGCGAAGAACTTGGGCGAATGTATCCTTTATCCAATAATTCCTTAATCTGATTCTTAATTTCCACCAAATCCTTTGCTGGCATCCGGTACGATCGCTTCGATATTGGGCCTGTACCTGGTAATAACTCAATCAAAAACTCAATGTCTCTATCCGGTGGCATGCCTGGTAATTCCTCAGGAAATACATCAGGAAAATCCTTTACCACTGGTACTTATTCTTGCACAACTTCACTTTCTCACCATCCGTGCATCCTGCAGTGGTCAACTCCCTTCCTATCTTGCGGAGCCAATCGTCTGCTACTATTGGCTCGGTGCTACTGGAAAACACCGGCGGATTCAGCCTAAGGAAACGGGCTAAGTGGTCAACAGGTGGTGGTGGTGGGTTGTTGTTGTTGTTCTGCTGGTTCTGGACTAACATCTGCATCAATTGATTCTGCTGCTGGATCAACTGAGTGAGCTCCGGTGGAAATCCATTGTCACGTCTCGGAGGCATCTGAGGGTTTAGAAAAGACGAGATATAAGAATAGAGTGAGGTCTAAAGGGAAAACACTACCCATATGCACATGAGCAAATGCACACAAAATCACTTCAATCAATCAAGGGCTTACAAACAGTCTAACTATCGCAAAAGTGCTTGACTATATTGTGTTTACATGGGGGAATACTACTACTATCTGGTGGTCATCTAGAAATTTGAACCGGTGGAAGACTCCATGATATCTGCTCCAGCTTCGTATTCAAAGTTGGGTTCACTTGGATCCGAATCGGTGTCGTCGATGATGATGTAGTTGTCCGGACATGCGACGTACTCGTCCTCCTCCTTGGATGCTAACTTCCTCTTGAGTTCTTCAATCTCCTGCTTAAGATCGCCATTGTGTCTCGCTAGAGCTACGATCTCGTCCATGTAGTCCTTGCGTGTAGACTTCAGTTCTCCTTCTAGCTCGATGATCCTTGCCTTCGCATTCTTCAATTCTATCATATCATTGCACATCTGGTTCTCGTGGCGTCGAATGTGCTGGTTTAACTCCTGGATGAAAGATGCAATGGATCTATCCTTCTTGGTGCTGACTAACTCCCATTGTTCATCTCGGCGTCCGCAAATCTGGTAGATAGTGTCCTTGAGGTCTTCTTGATAAACTTCTCCAATGCGTCCTATGGTGATATGAGCTGCCATGCTCCTTCCCAGACTCCAGGTTGGTGCATTGAAAACACTATCTATAGGCTTCGTGATTGGCGCGAATGTTCTTCCCAGAACGTGAGCTTGAATCTTCCAGCGCTCCTCTTCAGGCAGAGTGGCGTTGAAGGTTCCCGTGAAGCTTGGTGACTTCCTTCAGGTGAAATCCAAAAGGTGTGCCTTCATCCGGTTGAGCATACTTAATCTTTGCGTTCGTCATCCTAAAAGAGTAGAAAGGATGAGGAGTTAGAAAATGAGAAGAGAATGGTGTTCTATGGCTTTAACTTAGTGGTCGTGTCCTACAGTCAGCGTGTGCTCTGATACCATCTCTGTCGCGACCCGATCCGAATGGATCAAGCGCTCTGTGCTCAGGTGTCATCCCTGGATCAGTAATGCTGACACCACACAGTACATCGAAGGATTTATAGCAGAGTGGAAATCACACACTTATTACATCGTTGTCTCAAAAGAGAACTTATTACAATAAATATGGCTTAAGGCCATCTAGTGTCGATAACAGCGGAAGACTCGGAAGATAAATGGGTCCAACAACTCCAACGGCATCACTGAGTATAGAACCACGACCTAAAAGCACCTTACTCGTCGTCTGAAAAGTCTGCAACATGAGAAGTTGCAGCCCGAAAACGGGTCAGCACATGGAATATGCTGGCAAAGTAACACATAGAGAGTAATGGGATGAAACAGCTATACTATATGCATATATGGCTGGTGGAAAGCTCTATGGTTACAGTTTTGCGTAAAGCCAGTTTTTCCCTACTGCAAAGGAATAAATTTATTTAACTATCATGGTGGTTGTGAAACATCGAGAATGGTTGACAGCATTCTCAATCCCAATTAAGTGAACAATTAAAACCCAACAACATTAATTAGAAGTAACATGATGAGATTCACATGATATTCAAGTACTAGATACTCAAATTGTCCATAACAGGGGACACGGCTAATCATGCTTAGTTTGTACACTCTGCAGAGGTTTGCGCACTTTTCCCCACATGACTCGATCGCCTCCGTTTGTTTTCTCACACTACAAGGTGTTTGAGAAACGGATGACCGAGACATAGTCTTTCAGAAGCACTAGCACCTTACATGTGGGGTAGACCGTACCACCTACAACCCCTACATCTGCTAGTCCACCCCGTAAGAGTTCGCACAACTTAGTCAACTATGCCAGAGCCCATAGTAGCATGTGGCTGCACACGGAAGTTTCTAGCATGAATTATCTTATGATCCCTTTGAGCCTGGGTGGCGGTCCAAAATAAAACAGGCAAGTCCTGATAGACATCAGGTGCCTCAATCCACCCAGATGTGTGTTTAAGTTGCCACCTTAGATAAACCATTAAGATTATCAACTCACATCTGTCATGGATATCACTCACCCAATCCACGTCTACTAGCATAGCATGGCATAATAAGCAAACGTAGAAGTAACTCCCAAAGGTTTCATAATAATAATACAGGTAGTAGGTACTACCTCATCTACTTCCCATCCCACAATTTAATTAGATCCTAATCATGCAATGTGAGAGGATTGATCTAATGCAATAAAACATGGGTTGTAGAAAAGGTATGATCAAAGTGTTACTTGCCTTGCTGATGATCCGCGAGTCCTAGGGTTTCGAAGTAACAGGCGGCGCAATCCGGGTAATCTATCGCAGACAAACAACAAGCACACAATAAGTACTCATCTAATGCACAGGTAAAACTCGAACAAGAGATCGAACCAGAAAGTTCAACTTAAGAACTGCTGGGGGCGGCGGCTGGCTGGGCCTTTGGCCCGGCTGGCCTGCGGGAGTTCCTTTTTTTTTAAACGGTTACGCGCGCAGAAAAACAAAGAAAAGAAAATCTAAACGGGCTCCAAAATTTCTAAAGTAAATTTTCCCCGACTCCTAAAAATGAGTCGAACAAAATGAACTTTTCTACGGACCTAAAATGCAATTTTCGAAAACGCGCATTTTTCCCTATCCAAATAAAACGCAAACAAAACTCCGGCAAAAACCAAAATTGATCTATTTATTAAATCTTCATTTTTTTCCTAAATATGGGAAAGTCATATTATTCCCTATCTTATATTTTTGATATCGGAAAAATTATTGAAGATGAAATAAATAAATCAAATGATCCTCTTTTCAAATTCGAGAAAACTCTCAAATATGAAAATAACGAAATCTCGAACTCTCTCCGAGGGTCCTTGAGTTGCGTGAAATTTCTTGGATCGACCAAAATGCAAGAAAATATGATATGCATGATGATCTATGTATAACATTCCAAATTGAAAATTTGGGATGTTACAATTATACTAACGGATCTTACCGAGTTTTCTGTTGAAGTTTTGTGTGGATCAAGTGTTCGATGATTGAGAAGGTTTCGATGTGAGAAGAAGGAAGAGAGGCAAGAGCTCAAGCTTGGGGATGCCTGAGGCACCCCAAGTAAATATTCAAGGAGACTCAAGCGTCTAAGCTTGGGGATGCTGGGGAGGCATCCCCTCTTTCTTCAACAAATATCGGTATGTTTTCGGATTCGTTTTGTTCATGCAATATGTGCAATCTTGGAGCGTCTTTTGCATTTAGGTTTTTATTTTTCTTTTTATGCAGCATGCTGGTATGATATAGTCCTTGGTTGATTTATAGAATGCTCATCGCACTTCACTTATATCTTTTGAGTATGGCTTTATAGAATGCTTCATGTGCTTCACTTATATCATTTGAAGTTTGGATTGCCTGTTTCCCTTTACATAGACAACCGCCATTTGTAGAATGCTCTTTTGCTTCACTTATATTTGTTAGAGCACGGGCATATCTTTTGTAGAAAGAATTAAACTCTCGTGCTTCACTTATATCTATTTAGAGAAATGACAGGAACTGGTCATTCACATGGTTAGTCATAAAATCCTACATAAACTTGTAGATCGCTGAATATGATATGTTTGATTCCTTGCAATAGTTTTGCGATATAAAGATGGTGATATTAGAGTCATGCTAGTCGAGAAATTGTGAAATTGAGAAATACTTGTGTTGAGGTTTGCAAGTCCCGTGGCATGCACGTATGGTGAACCGTTATGTAACAAAGTCGGAGCATGAGGTGTTTATTGATTATCTTCCTTATGAGTGGCGGTCGGGGACGAGCGATGGTCTTTTCCTACCAATCTATCCCCCTAGGAGCATGCGCGTAGTACTTTGTTTTGATGACTAATAGATTTTTGCAATAAGTATGTGAGTTCTTTATGACTAATGTTGATTCCATGGATTATACACACTCTCACCCTTCCACCATTGCTAGCCTCTCTAGTACTGCGCAACTTTCGCCGGTACCATAAACCCACCATATACCTTCCTCAAAACAGCCACCATACCTACCTATTATGGCATTTCCATAGCCATTCCGAGATATATTGCCATGCAACTTTCCACCGTTCCGTTCATCATGACACATTCATCATTGTCATATTGCTTAGCATGATCATGTAGTTGACATAGTATTTGTGGCAAAGCCACCATTCATAATTCTTTCATACTTGTCACTCTTGATTCATTGCATATCTCGGTAGACTGCCGGAGGCATTCATATAGAGTCATATCTTGTTCTAAGTATCGAGTTGTAATTCTTGAGTTGTAAGTAAATAGAAGTGTGATTATCATCATTCAATAGAGCATTGTCCCAAAAAATGCCAAATAAAAAAAGAAAGGCCAAATAAAAAAATAAAAATAAAAAAATAAGAAGGGGCAATGCTACTATTCCTTTTTCCACACTTGTGCTTCAAAGTAGCACCATGTTCTTCATATAGAGAGTCTCTTGAGTTATCACTTTCATATACTAGTGGGAATCTTTCATTATAGAACTTGGCTTGTATATTCCAATGATGGGCTTCCTCAAAATGCCCTAGGTCTTCGTGAGCAAGCGAGTTGGATGCACACCCACTTAGTTTCTTTTTGAGCTTTCATACACTTATAGCTCTAGTGCATCCATTGCATGGAAATCCCTACTCACTCACATTGATATCTATTTATGGGCATCTCCATAGCCCGTTGATACGCCTAGTTGATGTGAGACTATCTTCTCCTTTTTGTCTTCTCCACCATCATATTCTATTCCACCTATAGTGCTATGTCCATGGCTCATGCTCACGTATTGCGTGAAAGTTGAAAAGGTTTGAGAACGTCAAAAATATGAAACAAATGCTTGGCTTGTCATCAGGGTTGTGCATGATGTGAATATTTTGTGTGGTGAAGATGGAGCATAGCCTGACTATATGATTTTGTAGGGATGAGCTTTCTTTGGCTATGTTATTTCAATAAGACATAATTGCTTGGTTGCTATGCTTGAAGTATTATTATTTTTATGTCAAAGGATAGATTATTGCTTTGAATCACTCGTGTCTTAATATTCATGCCATGATTGGACATATGATCGAGATTATGCTAGGTAGCATTCCACATCAAAAATTATCTTTTTTTATCATTTACCTACTCGAGGACGAGTAGGAATTAAGCTTGGGGATGCTGATACGTCTCCGTCATATCTATAATTTTTGATTGTTCCATGCCAATATTCTACAACTTTCATATACTTTTGGCAACTTTTTATACTATTTTTGGGACTAACATATTGATCCAGTGCCCAGTGCCAGTTCCTGTTTGTTGCATGTTTTTTGTTTCGCAGAATATCCATATCAAACAGAGTCCAAACGGAATAAAAACTGACGGAGATTTTTTTTGTAATATATATATGATTTTCGGGAGAAGAATCCACGCGAGACGATGCTCAAGGGGCCCACGAGGTAGGGGGCGCGCCCCAGGGTGTCAGGCACGCCCCTGACCCTCGTGGCCACCCCATAAGGCGGTTGGAGCCCTTCTTTCACCGCAAGAAAGATAATTTCCGGATATAGATCGTGTTAAAATTTCAGCCCAATCGGAGTTACGGATCTCCGGGAATATAAGAAACGGTGAAAGGGAAGAATCTGAGAACGCAGAAACAGAGAGAGACAGAGAGACAGATCCAATCTCGAAGGGGCTCTCGCCCCTCCCGTGCCATGGAGGCCATGGACCAGAGGGGAAACCCTTCTCCCATCTAGGGAGGAGGTCAAGAAAGAAGAAGAAGGAGGGGAGCTCTCTCCCCCTTGCTTCCGGTGGCACCAGAGTGCCACCGGGGGCCATCATCATCACCGCGATCTACACCAACACCTCCGCCATCTTCACCAACATCTCCATCACCTTTCCCCCTCTATCTACAGCGGTCCACTCTCCCGCAACCCACTGTACCCTCTACTTGAACATGGTGCTTTATGCTTCATATTATTATCCAATGATGTGTTGCCATCCTATGATGTTTGAGTAGATTTTCGTTGTCCTATCGGTGGTTGATGAATTGCTATGATTGATTTAATTTGCTTGTGGTTATGTTGATGTCCTTTGGTGCCCATCATATGATTGCGCGCGTGGATCACACCCTAGGGTTAGTTGTATGTTGATAGGACTATGTATTGGAGGGCAAGAGTGACAGAAGCTTCAACCTAGCATAGAAATTGATGCATACGGGATTGAAGGGGGACCAATATATCTTAATGCTATGGTTGGGTTTTACCTTAATGAACATTAGTAGTTGTGGATTGAGGGAGTCCTGGATTAGGGGGTGTTTGGGTGGCCGGACTATACCTTCAACCAGACTCCTGGACTATGAAGATGCAAGATTGAAGACTTCGTCCCGTGTCCGGATGGGACTTTCCTTGGCGTGGAAGGCAAGCTTGGCGATGCGGATATTCAAGATCTCCTACCATTGTAACCGACTCTGTGTAACCCTAACCCTATCCGGTGTCTATATAAACCGGAGGGTTGTAGTCCGTAGGCAATCAACTCCATATACAACAATCATACCATAGGCTAGCTTCTAGGGTTTAGCCTCCTTGATCTCGTGGTAGATCTACTCTTGTACTACCCATATCATCAATATTAATCAAGCAGGACATAGGGTTTTACCTCCATCAAGAGGGCCCGAACCTGGGTAAAACATCGTGTTCCCTGCCTCCTGTTACCATCCGGCCTAGACGCACAGTTCGGGACCCACTACCCGAGATCCGCCGGTTTTGACACCGACATTGGTGCTTTCATTGAGGGTTCCTCTGTGTCGTCGCCTTTAGGCCCGATGGCTCCTTTGATCATCAACAACGATGCGGTCTAGGGCGAGACTTTTCTCCCCGGACAGATCTTTTCGGTGGCTCCGCTCTGCGGGCCAATTCGCTCGGCCACCTGGAGCAGATCGAAAGCTACGCCCCTGGCCATCAAGTCAGGTTTGGAAGCCTAAACTACACGGCTGACATCCGCGGAGACTTGATCTTTGACGGTTCGAGCCACGGCCAAGCGCGCCGCACTATCTCGAGGGGCATGATCTAGCTCTGCCCCCGGACAGTGTCCTGGAGGCCGCACACGCATTAGTTCTGACCCCTAACTCGGAGCCTATTGCGCCAATCGAGGATGAGCGGTTGGACATCACCTCGGGGGCTTCGATCTCAAAGGCGATCGAGCCGAACGCTAGCCCCGCACTCTGCATGATCCGTGACTCCAAGGATCCGAACTCCTTTCCGAACTCCGAACCTCCCGCGCCCCTGCCGATCGCATCCGATTGGGCACTGATAATGGAGCTCACCACCGCAGACATCTTTCAGCACTCGCCTTGTGGCGATATCCTGAACTCTCTCAAGTCTCTCTCCTTATCAGGAGAGCCCTGGCCGAACTACGGTCAGCGAGGATGGGATACGGACGATGAACAAATTCAAAGCCCACCCACCACCCACTTGGTAGCCACTGTCGACAATTTAAACGACGTGCTCAACTTCGACTCTGGAGACATCGACGGCATGGATGATGATGCAGGAGATACCGACGAACCAACGCCCATAGGGCATTGGACAGCCACCTCATCTCACGATGTGTACATGGTGGATACCCCTAATGGAAGCGACAATGAGGAAAAGGGCGATGGGACGGGAGATCGACCCCCCGAAAAACAATCAAAGCGTCGGCGTAAACGCCGACCCAAGCCCCGCCTCGACAAAAACCCAGCCATAGAGAAGGACGAGCCGGTAGACGACGAGCAGGCCTTAGAGCAACCGTTCGAACAGGGCAACACGCATAGAGAAACCGAACATCCCGCCTCCGGCGAAAACGACATTCCGGACGGCCTCACGCCGGATAAACCTATGGAGCAGAAGAATCTCCACGAGAGGCTCGTTGCAACTGCACGCAGCCTAAAAAAGCAGAAGCGGAAGCTAAAAACAGCGGAGGATGCACTCCGGATTAGATGGATCAAAGTAATCAATACCGCAGATAAATACGGCGACAGTCGCCACACTAAAAGCTATCCGAAAAGAAAGCTACTGCCTGAATTCGACGAAGAGGCCCTAGAGCCCTCGCATTCAAAAAATGAGAAAGCCACACGGTCGGATAGACGACCCCATAAAGCGGCAAGCAGCGCCGCACCTAAATCGGCATGCGACCCACTTAAGGATTCGCATCATGGCCCAGTCAGGTCCATTTATGGGCCAAGAAAACAAGCTCTCGTAAGCAACGCTATGAAGCCATCATCAGAATCCGGCACACCCAAATACAGGGGCGCCGCACACCCCCTATATTTCACCGATGAGGTCCTGGACTATGAATTCCCAGAGGGATTCAAACCTGTAAACATAGAGGCATATGATGGAACAACAGACCCTGGAGTTTGGATCAAGGATTATATCCTCCACATACACATGGCTAGAGGAGATGATCTCCACGCCATAAAATATCTACCCCTTAAGCTTAAAGGGCCAGCCCGGCATTGGCTTAAAAGCCTTCCCGAAAACACAATTGGAAGATGGGAAGAGCTCCAGGATGCTTTCCGAGCAAACTTTCAAGGGACCTATGTCCGCCCTCCGGATGCAGACGATCTTAGTCACATAACGCAACAACCCGGAGAATCAGCTTGGCAGTTCTGGAATAGATTCCTCACTAAAAAGAATCAGATAGTCGACTGTCCGGACGCCGAAGCCTTAGCAGCTTTCAGACATAATGTCCGAGACGAATGGCTCGCCAGACACCTCGGCCAAGAAAATCCAAGAACAATGGCCGCACTAACAAGCCTCATGACCCGCTTTTGTGCAGGGGAGGACAGCTGGTTGGCAAGGTGCAGCCCAGCGACCCAAGTACATCCGAAACTAGGGATGGAAACGGAAAACCGCGATGCAACAAGGACCGTCGCTGGACTAAGGACAAAAGTCCGAAGAGCACGGCAGTCAATGCCGGATTCAAAGGCTCACGACAAAATCAGGAAAAATCGCCCCCCCCCCCCAGGATAACAGGGACGATCCATCCAACCTAAATAAAATCCTGGACAGGATATGTCAGATACACAGTACTCCCAGGAAGCCTGCTAACCATACCCACAGAGACTGTTGGGTTTTCAAACAATCCGGCAGACTCAATGCCGAACACAAGGGGCTCGACACACCAAGTGAAGACGAGGACGAACCCCAAAAGCAGGGCACCAGGAAACAAAAGAACTTCCCACAAGAAGTAAAAACAGTGAACTCACTTCACATAACAAAACATGCGGCGCCCGTAAAGGTACGCACCACACGGCCCATCCCCAAAGGGTCCTGCCACTGGTTGTCAAAACCGATCATCTTCGATCAGCTAGATTATTCTAGGAATATCAAGAATGTAGGCTGGACTGCCTTGATACTCGATCCAATAATTGGCGGACTCCAGTTTTCAAATGTCCTTATGGACGGCGGCAGTGGACTAAACCTAATATATCAGGATACAATCCAGCACATGGGGATAAACCCAGCAAGAATCCACCACAGCAAAACCTCCTTTCAAGGGGTAATACCGGGTCCGGACACCCATTGTATGGGTTTTCTCCGACTCGAAGTCATATTCGGCTCTGCCGATAACCTCCGCCACGAAAAGCTGACCTTCCATATCGTCCCGTTCTCAAGTCGCTATCAAGCAATACTGGGACGCGAAGCTTTCGCTCGCTTTAACGCAATACCGCATTATGCATCTCTTACGCTTGAGATGCCCGGTCCACGAGGCATCATCTCTTTGAAGGGGAAGCACTAAAGTGCGCCTCCCCAAGCGGAGGACTGTGCGACCGCTTTGACAGCCCCACAGCAAAATGGCCTCACCGGCCAAAAAACTTCAAAATAGGTCATTCAAGACCACGAACGCGGATAGATGAGTTCGGTGCAAAACTATCATTGATGCAGGCCTAGAAGCCATATACCCCCACACTAGGGGCTCCACGCATATACAATAAGAGACAATAAAGCTCAATCTTATATATCTTACTTTATACTTTGCTTATTTTAAACCTTTTCGGCACGACCCATTTTAAACTCAGTTCCTCTCTTTTACAGATGAACGTCGTGCGGTGCCCGTCCAGGATACGGCACAACGGAGACACAGGCGCAGGCGTGCAGTAGGGACCCGTCCTAAAGGATTCTTTTTAGATTAGGACCCTGCGTAAACCTTTTTTACTGTCTCTTGTTGCTACACATCCCCTGGTTTTTTCTTTCTGATATAACCAAGGAGGAGGCTGGCGTCTTGGCATGTGGCCACGTCAGAATTTTTGCACGTACCTGGACAGTAGGGGCTTTTTTAATAAAGAGTGTTGTTTCGCCCGCACTCATAAAGACCGAACACCTTAGGGAGTGTTCGGCGTCGCGAGTTTTGGCATTATATGCATCAGCTCCGAATCATGATTTTGGTCAAATGTTGGGTTGCCCGGCTCCTGAGTTCGGCTACCTTACGTTCCGCTCTATCGGCTAAGGTAGCACCAGGAGAACTACTGCGATTGTGCCCCGGTTCGGCCGGGCGAGCACCTCAGTAGAGAAAGCCGAAAACGGACTGTCATGATGTAGCGTGAGACTGGTCAGCCACTCGATGACCTATCAGAATCTATCGGATTCCTCCGCTTTAACGAAGGGCCGCTTCCCGGTCAGGCACATACGCGCCCCAAACTTGGACGAGTGCAGTTGCCACCAAGGGGCTACCTAAATAGTCTCACTGTCAAACTCCTATGGCTAAGTGAAAGTGTTAAAGCATTATAGTCCGATTGCCTGGCCCGCTGCGCTATCACCTCCTTTGTAGGACCAAGACGTTGGGTTAAGTGTGAAAATGCGTCTTCTGCGAGCACCCCCGCACTATGTGCGTGGGGGCTGAAGCCAACGACTGCCATCTTTCAGATTCTATATATATATATATATATATATATATATATATATATCTTAAAACGGCCACACAGGAGGTGTTCCCAATACTTGGAGGCACAAGTATAAAAAAGGCCACTACAGTTTATCAAAATATTACTTTATAATTACATATGCTATCATAACATAGCATCTTTCGGGCACTACGTCTCTATTACACGAGCGCCTTCAAGAACTTCCTGAAAATAGTGCTCGGAGGGTACTCAGCTTTTGTCCGAATCTCGGGACGCAACAACGGTGGTCTCCATATCTACCCAGTATGTCTTAACACGGGCAAGAGTCATCCTAGCGCCCCCTATGCATGCTGACCTCTTCATTGCATTTATATGCGGCACCGCGTCAAGGAATTGCTGCACCAAGCTGAAATAACTCTTCGGCTCCGATCTCCCCGGCCACAGGTGACCCATGACGTACTTCATTGCGAGTCCAGACAACCTATTCAGTTCGGCCCATTGAGCCAAACGATCATCCACTGCCAGTGGACGCTCTGGATTGTGAAACTACGACCAGAAAAGCTTTTCCACTTCGCGATCTTTCTGATCTCGAAAGTGTTCGATCGCATCAGCAGCACTCGCTGCCAAGTCCAGATAGGTATCCTCCACACTCCACATCCGGTCCAACGGAGCAAACTTCGGATCACAAAATTTCCTTCGCAGCATAAAGGGTTTTCCAGCCGCAATCTGTTCGGCCTGACGCAGCTCCTCCTTTGCAGCTCTCATCGCAGAGCGAGCGTCCTTGGCATCGGCAACGGCCTTCTCTAAGTCCGTCTGTCTCACCCGGTCTTCTTTCTCAAGAAGTTTGCAAAGGTCTGCAGCGCTCTTTAACTTCTCGGCCATCTCTTCTTTGCTTCGGCAGTGAGCAGCCTGTTCGGCTCTCAGCTCTTCAAGGGCCTTCTTGGCAGCCGCATCGCTTTTTCTGGCTTGCTCCTTAGCTCAGGCAAGTTCTGCCCTAAGATTATCCACGGCGGCCATACCATCTGCGTCAAGCACACACATTGTAAGACACTGGCATGAAGCTCCTCTTACCTGATGCCGCCCGAAGAATTACATACCTTGAGCCTCATCAAGCCGCTTGTTGACAAGCGCGATGTCGGCATCTGCCACGTCTAGTTGTCGCTTTAGTTCGGCCACATCATCAGTTCGGCTTGATTCCGGACACCTCGCCACCTACATTCAAAGGCAACATCTTAGACCTGGGATTATGATCCTCTGCGTGCCGTCATTTCTTGACAATGCGCAGAGTCTCAGGGGCTACTATCTACACAGGGCGCATCTTACTTATGCGCAATTGACAAAAGTGTACATTATCTAACGTACCTCAAAACCCGTCAGTAAACTTTTGACGGCCTCATGCAATCCGCTTTCTGCGGATGAAATCCTTTCAATCACCGTGCCCATCAATGCACGGTGCCCCTCTGAGATAGAAGCTCGCCCCAGCAGAATCTTTAGCTCCTCCGGCCGAGCACCAGACGGTGCCGGACTTGTCCTATGGCCTCTTTTGAAGGCCGGACGCGGAGAGCCTTGGGGGGCCACATAGCTATCTTCCGCCCCTGCCGGATTCAGAGAAACCCTCCGCGACGACACCTCAGGGTCGCCCGCCTCGCTAGGCGGTACGGCAGGGGGAGGCGTCCCGCTCTCCATCATCTCTGGAAGAAGATCCCCCGAAGACGAGCTCTGCTGAGAAGGGCTAAGGTCCGAGCTACAAGGTAAAATTTCGATTAATCTTCTCAGATATAAATCAAGGATTTCTCTCATCCCTCAAAAGGAAAACCTCTCTCTACTTACGGCTCGCTGGAGGGCTGATCCCTTTGAGGGCGTAGTTCGGCCGAGGAACTCCCCGGCGTCGGACCCTCTAACGAGGATTTTCTCCCCCGCTTCGGGGCCATGGTCTCCGGGTCGTCAGAGGCGGCCCTCTTCTTCCCCTTGGGAGAGGAATTGTCGGTTCCTCCCTTCGGAGCAGCCTCCTTCGAGGAGGCCATAGTTCCCTTGTCCTTCCCCTTACTTCCCTCCAAAGGCATTATCTTCAACATCCTGACAAGCATGGGATCCGGCCTGGTTTCGGGAAGGGGAGCCGGACACCTGATCAGCTTTGCCTTCGCTATCCACTCCTGTTTAAAAGGACAGCTCTTTTAGAGGCAAGTTTATGACGATTATATGGATAGTAGGTCCGGGCACAAGGTTACTTACTTGGGTATCCGGGCGATTGCAGCTTAGGCCTGCGTCCTCGGTCAAATCCGGACACATCATTTGTGATCCGAAGAACAGTTTATACATCTCCACGGGCGTTGCGCCCATAAAATGTTGGAGAGCTCGTGGTCCCTCCGGATTAAACTCCCACAGACGAAGGGAGCGACGTTTGTCGGGCAGTGTTCGGCGAATCAGCATGACCTGTGTCACCTTGACCAGGTTGAGGTCTCTTTCTAAGAGATCCCTGATGCGGCCCTGCAACAAGGGCACGTCTTTGGATAACCCCCAATCTAATCCTTTGTTGACCCATGACGCTAGCCGTGATGGGGGACCCGAGCGAAAGGTAGGAGGCGCCGCCCACTTGGCGCTCCTGGGAGCGGTGATATAGAACCATTCTCGTTGCCACAAGCTGAGCTCCTCTTGAAAGGAGCCCTCGGGCCATGGAGCATCAGCATTCTTACTTATGACAGCGCCTCCGCACTCTGCGTGCCATCCCTCGATCATCTTCGGCTCCACTCCAAAAGTCTTGAGCCATAATCCAAAGTGAGGAGTAACACGGAGGAACGCTTCACACACAACGATGAATGAGGAAATGTGGAGGATGGACTCCGGAGCTAAGTCATGAAATTCTAGCCCGTAATAAAACAGCAGCCCCCTCGCGAAGGGATCCATCAGGAAGCCTAACCCCTGAAGGAAGTGAGACATGAACACTACGCTCTCGCCGGGCTGGGGACTGGGAATAGCCTGCCTTTGAGCAGGCAACCTATGCGAAATTTCGGCGGTCAAGAACTTAGCCTCTCTCAACTTTAGCACGTCCTCCTCCGTGACGAAGGAGGGCATCCATCGGCCTTGAAGGTCGGAACCGGACATTGTCGAAGGTCCGAAGCGCCTGGAATCTGGAGCCTAGGGTGTTGGAACTCAAGGCGACGGGCGAACTCGTTTGAGATTGGAAAAAGGAGTAAGGCCTTGGTCTCTTTACAAGAGGTTGAATACCAGGAGCCCTCCCCGTAACCGTTTGGGACTCGCCTTTAATCGAGAAAACATGCTAACGGGCACGATTGGGTTACCCACGCCCGTATTGATGAGAATCCCGTAAAAGGGGGGCACACGATCTCTGCTTTGACAAGACGTGCCAAGGAAACCGCCTCGCAAAACACGCTGAGGTGGAAAAGTGAAAACGATTCGAGTAAAGGACTTGGCTGTAGTGTGATGACGCACTGCGGAATACGTCAGCAGATTTGATTTGTGTTAATATTATTCTCTCTATGGCAATATGTGGAAGCTTATTTTGCAGAGCCGGACACTACTCTTGGTGTTTACAATCTTCTATGAAGGACTTGGAGGAGGAACCCGCCTTGCAATGTCGAAGACAAATTGCGCACCGGACTCGTCGTCATTGAAGCCTGGTTCAGGGGCTACTGAGGGAGTCCTGGATTAGGGGGTGTTCGGGTAGCCGGACTATACCTTCAGCCGGACTCCTGGACTATGAAGATGCAAGATTGAAGACTTCGTCCCGTGTCCGGATGGGACTTTCCTTGGCATGGAAGGCAAGCTTGGCGATGCGGATATTCAAGATCTCCTACCATTGTAACCGACTCTGTGTAACCCTAACCCTATCCGGTGTCTATATAAACCGGAGGGTTGTAGTCCGTAGGCAATCAACTCCATATACAACAATCATACCATAGGCTACTCTTGTACTACCCATATCATCAATATTAATCAAGCAGGATGTAGGGTTTTACCTCCATAAAGAGGGCCCGAACCTGGGTAAAACATCGTGTTCCCTGCCTCCTGTTACCATCCGGCCTAGACGCATAGTTCGGGAACCACTACCCGAGATCCGCCGGTTTTGACACCGACACGGATGCTTGCTAATAGTTCCAATCATAAGTGCATAGAATTCCAAGTCAGGGATGACATGCTAGCAGTGGCCTCTCCCACATAATACTTGCTATCGGTCTAGTAAAGTAGTCAATTGCTTAGGGGCAATTTCGCAACTCCTACCACCACTTTTCCACACTCGCTATATTTACTTTATTGTTTCTTTATCTAAACAGCCCCTACTTTTTATTTACGTACTCTTTATTATCTTGCAAACCTATCCAACAACACCTACAAAGTACTTCTAGTTTCATACTTGTTCTAGGTGAAGCGAACATCAAGCGTGCGTAGTTGTATCGATGGTCGATAGAACTTGAGGGAATATTTGTTATACCTTTAGCTCCTCGTTGGGTTCGACACTCTTACTTATCGAAAACTGTTGCGATCCCCTATACTTGTGAGTTATCAATATTATTTGAATCTCCTCTGAATTCTTATATGCATGATTTGATATCTTCGCAAGTCTCTTCGAACTATCGATTTGGTTTGGCCAACTAGATTGGTTTTTATTGCAATGGGAGAAGTGCTTAGCTTTGGGTTCAATCTTGAAGGAAATATGCCCTAGAGGCAATAATAAAGTTACTATTTATTTCCTTATATCATGATAAATGTTTGTTATTCATGCTAGAATTGTATTAACCGGAAACTTAATACATGTGTGAATACATAGACAAACAGTATGTCACTAGTATGCCTCTACTTGACTAGCTCATTGATCAAAGATGGTTAAGTTTCCTAGCCATTAACATAGGTTGTCATTTGATTAACGGGATCACATCATTAGGAGAATGATGTGATTGACTTGACCCATTCCGTTAGCTTAGCACCCGATCGTTTAGTATGTTGCTATTGCTTTCTTCGTGACTTATACGTGTTCCTATGACTATGAGATTATGCAACTCCCATTTACCGGAGGAACACTTTTTGTGCTACCAAACGTCACAACATAACTGGTGATTATAAAGGTGCTCTACAGGTGTCTCCGAAGGTACTTGTTGGGTTGGCGTATTTCGAGATTAGGATTTGTCACTCCGATTGTCGGAGAGGTATCTCTGGGCCCTCTCGATAATGCACATCACTTAAGCCTTGCAAGCATTGCAACTAATGAGTTAGTTGTGGAATGATGTATTACGGAACGAGTAAAGAGACTTGCCGGTAATGAGATTGAACTAGATATTGAGATACCGACGATCGAATCTCGGGCAAGTAACATATCGATGACAAAGGGAACAACGTATGTAGTTATGCGGTCTGACCGATAAAGATCTTCGTAGAATATGTGGGAGCCAATATGAACATCCAGGTTCTGCTATTGGTTATTGACCGGAGACGTGTCTCGGTCATGTCTACATACTTCTCGAACCCGTAGGGTCCGCACGCTTAACGTTTTGATGACAGTTATATTATGAGTTTATATGTTTTGATGTACCGAAGGTTGTTCGGAGTCCCGGATGTGATCACTGACATGACGAGGAGTCTCGAATGGTCGAGACATGAAGATTGATATATTGGAAGCCTATATTTGGATATCGAAAGTGTTCCGGGTGAAATCGGGATTTTTCCGGAGTACCGGGAGGTTACCGGAACCCCCCGGGAGGTTAATGGGCCTTAGTGGGCCTTTACGGAGAAGAGGAGAGGCGGCCAGGGCTGGGCCGCGTGCCCCTCCCCCTGGTCCGAATAGGACAAGGAGAGGGGGGCGGCGCCCCCCTTCCTTCCTCTCTCCCTCTTCTTTCCCCCTTCCAAGTCCTAATCCAACTAGGAAAGGGGGGAGTCCTACTCCCGGTGTGAGTAGGACTCCTCCTGGCGCGCCCTCTCTCCTGGCCGGCCGCACCCCCCTTGCTCCTTTATATACGGGGGCAGGGGGCACCCTAGAGACACAACAATTGTTCAGTTGATCTTTTAGCCATGTGCGGTGCCCCCCTCCACCATAGTCCACCTCGATAATACTATAGCAGTGCTTAGGCGAAGCCCTGCGTCGGTAGAACATCATCATCGTCACCATGCCGTCATGCTGACGAAACTCTCCCTAAACACTCGACTGGATCGGAGTTCGAGAGACGTCATCGGGCTGAATGTGTGCTAAACTCAGAGGTGTCGTGCGTTCGGTACTTGATCGGTCGGATCGTGAAGACGTACGACTACATCAACCGCGTTGTGCTAACACTTCCGCTTTCGGTCTACGAGGGTACGTGGACAACACTCTCCCCTCTCGTCGCTATGCATCACCATGATCTTGCGTGTGCGTAGGAAATTTTTTGAAATTACTACGTTTCCCAACAGTGGTATCAGAGCCAGGTTTTATGCGTAGATGTCATATGCACGAGTAGAACATAAGTCAGTTGTGGGCGATATAAGTCATACTGCTTACCAGCATGTCATACTTTGGTTCGACGGTAATGTTGGATGAAGCGGCCCGGACCGACATTACGCGTACGCTTACGCGAGACTGGTTCTACCGATGTGCTTTGCACACAGGTGGCTGGCGGGTGTCAGTTTCTCCAACTTTAGTTGAACCGAGTGTGGCTACGCCCGGTCCTTGCGAAGGTTAAAACAGCACCAACTTGACAAACTATCGTTGTGGTTTTGATGCGTAGGTAAGAACGGTTCTTGCTAAGCCCGTAGCAGCCACGTAAAATTTGCAACAACAAAGTAGAGGATGTCTAACTTGTTTTTGCAGGGCATGTGTTATGTGATATGGTCAAGACATGATGCTAAATCTTATTGTATGAGATGATCATGTTTTGTAACCGAGTTATCGGCAACTGGCAGGAGCCATATGGTTGTCGCTTTATTGTATGCAATGCAATCGCCCTGTAATGCTTTACTTTATCACTAAGCGGTAGCGATAGTCGTAGAAGCATAAGATTGGCGAGACGACAACGATACTACGATGGAGATCAAGGTGTCGCACCGGTGACGATGGTGATCATGACAGGTGCTTCGGAGATGGAGATCACAAGCAAAAGATGATGATGGCCATATCATATCACTTATATTGATTGCATGTGATGTTTATCTTTTATGCATCTTATCTTGCTTTGATTGACAGTAGCATTATAAGATGATCCCTCACTAAATTATCAAAGTATAAGTGTTCTCCCTAAGTATGCACCGTTGCGAAAGTTCTTCGTGCTGAGACACCAAGTGATGATCGGGTGTGATAGGCTCTACGTTCAAATACAATGGGTGCAAAATAGTTGCACACGCGGAATACTCAGGTTAAACTTGATGAGCCTAGCATATAACAGATATGGCCTCGGAACACGGAGACCGAAAGGTCGAGCGTGAATCATATAGTAGATATGATCAACATAGTGATGTTCACCGTTGAAACTACTCCATCTCACGTGATGATCGGACATGGTTTAGTTGATATGGATCACGTGATCACTTAGAGGATTAGAGGGATGTCTATCTAAGTGGGAGTTCTTAAGTAATATGATTAATTGAACTTAAATTTATCATGAACTTAGTACCTGATAGTATCTTGCTTGTCTATGTTGATTGTAGATAGATGGCCCGTGCTGGTGTTCCGTTGAATTTTTATGCGTTCCTTGAGAAAGCAAAGTTGAAAGATGATGGTAGCAATTACACGGACTGGGTCCGTAACTTGAGGATTATCCTCATTGCTGCACAGAAAAGTTACGTCCTGGAAGCACCGCTAGGTGTACCACCTGCACCAATAACTGCAGACATTGTGAATGCCTGGCAGTCACATGTTGATGACTACTCGATAGTTCAGTGTGCCATGCTTTACGGCTTAGAACCGGGACTTCAACGACGTTTTGAACACCATGGAGCATATGAGATGTTCCAGGAGTTGAAGTTGATATTTCAAAAGAATGCCAGGATTGAGAGATATGAAGTCTCCAATAAGTTCTATAGCTGTAAGATGGAGGAGAATAGTTGTGTTAGTGAGCATATACTCAAGATGTCTGGGTACTGCAATCACTTGATTCAACTGGGAGTTAATCTTCCAGATGATAGCGTCATTGACAGAATTCTCCAATCACTACCACCAAGCTACAAGAGCTTCGTGATGAACTATAATATGCAAGGGATGGATAAAACAATTCCCGAGCTCTTCGCAATGCTTAAGGCTGCAGAGGTAGAAATCAAGAAGGAGCATCAAGTGTTGATGGTCAATAAGACCACCAGTTTCAAGAAAAAGGGCAAAGGGAAGAAAAAGGGGAACTTGAAGAAGAACAGCAAGCAAGTTGCTGCGCAGGAGAAGAAACCCAAGTCTGGACCTAAGCCTGAGACTGAGTGCTTCTACTGCAAGCAGACTGGTCACTGGAAGCGGAACTGCCCCAAGTATTTGGCGGATAAGAAGGATGGCAAGGTGAACAAAGGTATATGTGATATACATGTTATTGATGTGTACCTTACTAATGCTCGCAGTAGCACCTGGGTATTTGATACTGGTTCTATTGCTAATATTTGCAACTCGAAACATGGGCTACGGATTAAGCGAAGATTGGCTAAGGACGAGGTGACGATGCGCGTGGGAAATGGTTCCAAAGTCGATGTAATCGCAGTCGGCACGCTACCTCTACATCTACCTGTTGGAAATATGCCCTAGAGGCAATAATAAAAGGATTATTATTATATTTCCTTGTTCATGATAATTGTTTTTATTCATGCTATAATTGTGTTATCCGGAAATCATAATACATGTGTGAATACATAGACACCAACATGTCCCTAGTAAGCCTCTAGTTGACTAGCTCGTTGATCAATAGATAGTCATGGTTTCCTGACTATGGGCATTGGATGTCATTGATAACGAGATCACATCATTAGGAGAATGATGTGATGGACAAGACCCAATCCTAAACATAGCACAAGATCGTATAGTTCGTTTGCTAGAGTTTTTCCAATGTCAAGTATCTTTTCCTTAGACCATGAGATCGTGTAACTCCCGGATACCGTAGGAGTGCTTTGGGTGTACCAAACGTCACAACATAACTGGGTGACTATAAAGGTATACTACGGGTATCTTCGAAAGTGTCTGTTGGGTTGACACGGATCAAGACTGGGATTTGTCACTCCGTATGATGGAGAGGTATCTCTGGGCCCACTCGGTAGGACATCATCATAATGAGCTCAAAGTGACCAAGTGTCTGGTCACGGGATCATGTACGGTACGAGTAAAGTGACTTCCGGTAACGAGATTGAACGGGGTATTGGGATACCGACGATCGAATCTCGGGCAAGTAACGTACCGATTGACAAAGGGAATTGTATACGGGGTTGCTTGAATCCTCGACATCGTGGTTCATCCAATGAGATCATCGAGGAGCATGTGGTAGCCAACATGGGTATCCAGATCCCGTTGTTGGTTATTGACCGGAGAGCCATCTCTGTCATGTCTACATGTCTCCCGAACCCGTAGGGTCTACACACTTAAGGTTCGGTGACGCTAGGGTTGCAGAGATATGAATATGCAGTAACCCGAAAGTTGTTCGGAGTCCTGGATGAGATCCCGGACGTCACGAGGAGTTCCGGAATGGTCCGGAGGTGAAGAATTATATATAGGAAGTGCAGTTTCGGCCATCGGGAGAGTTTCGGGGGTCACCGGTATTGTACCGGGACCACCGGATGGGTCCCGGGGGTCCACCGGGTGGGACCACCCATCCCGGAGGGCCCCATGGGCTGAAGTGGGGAGGGAAACCAGCCCATAGTGGGCTGGTGCGCCCCCCTTGGCCCACCCCCTGCGCCTAGGGTTGGAAACCCTAGGGTGGGGGGGCGCCCCACTTGCCTTGGGGGCCACTCCACCCTTGGCCGCCGCCCCCCCTAGGAGATCCCATCTCCTAGGGCCGGCGCCCCCCTTTGGGGAGCCTATATAAAGGGGGGAGGGAGGGGCAGCCGCACCCTTGACTCTTGGCGCCTCCCTCTCCCCTGCTACACCTCTCCCTCTCGCAGAAGAACGGCGAAGCCCTGCTGCGGTGACTGCTGCATCCACCACCACGCCGTCGTGCTGCTGGATCTTCATCAACCTCTCCTCCCCCCTTGCTGGATCAAGAAGGAGGAGATGTCACGCTGACCGTACGTGTGTTGAACACGGAGGTGCCGTCCGTTCGGCACTAGGATCTCCGGTGATTTGGATCACGTCGAGTACGACTTCCTCATCCCCGTTCTTTGAACGCTTCCGCGCGTGATCTACAAAGGTATGTAGATGCAATCCGATCACTCGTTGCTAGATGAACTCATAGATGGATCTTGGTGAAACCGTAGGAAAATTTTTGTTTTCTGCAACGTTCCCCAAAAGTGGCATCATGAGCTAGGTCTATGCGTAGTTCTCTTTGCACGAGTAGAACACAATTTGTTGTGGGCGTAGATGTTGTCAACTTTCTTGCCACTACTAGTCTTATTTTGCTTCAGCAGTATTGTGGGATGAAGCGGCCCGGACCAACCTTACACGTACGCTTACGTGAGACCGGTTCCACCGACTGACATGCACTAGTTGCATAAGGTGGCTGGCGGGTGTCTGTCTCTCCCACTTTAGTTGGAGCGGATTCGATGAAAAGGGTCCTTATGAAGGGTAAATAGAAGTTGACAAATCACGTTGTGGCTTTCACGTAGGTAAGAAAACGTTCTTGCTAGAACCCTATTGCAGCCACGTAAAACTTGCAACAACAATTAGAGGACGTCTAACTTGTTTTTGCAGCAAGTGTTGTGTGATGTGATATGGCCAAAGTTGTGATGAATGATGAATGCTATATATGTGATGTATGAGATGTTCATGCTATTGTAATAGGAATCACGACTTGCATGTCGATGAGTATGACAACCGGCAGGAGCCATAGGAGTTGTCTTTATTTTTTGTATGACCTGCGTGTCATTGAGAAACGCCATGTAAATTACTTTACTTTATTGCTAAACGTGTTAGCCATAGTAGTAGAAGTAATAGTTGGTGAGCAACTTCATGGAGACACGACGATGGAGATCATGGTGTCATGTCGGTGACAAGATGATCATGGAGCCCCAAGATGGAGATCGAAGGAGCTATGTGATATTGGCCATATCATGTCACTATTATTATTTGATTGCATGTGATGTTTATCATGTTTTTGCATCTTGTTTACTTAGAACGACGGTAGTAAATAAGATGATCCCTCATAATAATTTCAAGAAAGTATTCCCCCTAACTGTGCGTCGTTGCGACAGTTCGTTGTTTCGAAGCACCACGTGATGATCGGGTGTGATAGATTCCAACGTTCACATACAACGGGTGTAAGACAGATTTACACATGCAAACACTTAGGTTAACTTGACGAGCCTAGCATGTACAGACATGGCCTCAGAACACAGAAGACCGAAAGGTCGAGCATGAGTCGTATAGAAGATACGATCAACATGAAGATGTTCACCGATGTTGACTAGTCCGTCTCACGTGATGATCGGACACGGCCTAGTTAACTCGGATCATGTTATACTTAGATGACTGGAGGGATGTCTATCTGAGTGGGAGTTCATTAAATAGATGAACTTAATTATTATGAACTTAGTCTAAAATATTTACAATATGTCTTGTAGATCAAATGGCCAACGTTGTCCTCAACTTCAACGCGTTCCTAGAGAAAACCAAGCTGAAAGACGATGGCAGCAATTATACGGACTGGGTCCGGAACCTAAGGACCATCCTCATAGCTGCAAAGAAAGATTATGTCCTAGAAGCACCGCTAGGTGACGCACCTGTTCTCCCTGCTGAACAAGACGTTATGAACGCTTGGCAGACACGTGCTGATGATTACTCCCTCGTTCAGTGCGGCATGCTTTACAGCTTAGAACCGGGGCTCCAAAAGCGTTTTGAGAGACACAGAGCATATGAGATGTTCGAAGAGCTGAAAATGGTTTTTCAAGCTCATGCCCGGGTTGAGAGATATGAAGTCTCCGACAAGTTCTTCAGCTGTAAGATGGAGGGAAATAGTTCTGTCAGTGAGCACATACTCACTATGGCAGGGTTACATAACCGCTTGACTCAGCTGGGAGTTAATCTCCCGGATGACGCGGTCATTGACAGAATCCTTCGGTCTCTTCCACCGAGCTACAAGAGCTTTGTGATGAACTTCAATATGCAGGGGATGGAAAAGACCATTCCTGAAGTATTTGCAATGCTGAAATCAGCAGAGGTAGAAGTCAAAAAGGAACATCAAGTGTTGATGGTGAATAAAACCACTAAGTTCAAAAAGGGCAAGGGTAAGAAGAACTTCAAGAAGGACGGCAAGGGAGTTGCCGCGCCCGGTAAGCAAGCTGCCGGGAGGAAGCCAAAGAATGGACCCAAGCCCGAGACTGAGTGCTTTTATTGCAAGGAAAGTGGTCACTGGAAGCGGAACTGCCCCAAATACTTAGCGGACAAGAAGTCCGGCAAAACGAAAGGTATATGTGATATACATGTAATTGATGTGTACTTTACCAGTACTCGTAGTAGCTCCTGGGTATTTGATACCGGTGCAGTTGCTCACATTTGTAACTCAAAGCAGGAGCTGCGGAATAAGCGGAGACTGGCGAAGGACGAGGTGACGATGCGCGTCGAGAATGGTTCCAAGGTCGATGTGATCGCCGTCGGCACGCTACCTCTACATTTACCTACGGGATTAGTTTTGAACCTCAACAATTGTTATTTAGTGCCAAGTTTGAGCATGAACATTGTATCAGGATCTCGTTTAATACGAGATGGCTACTCATTTAAATCCGAGAATAATGGTTGTTCTATTTATATGAGAGATATGTTTTATGGTCATGCTCCGATGGTGAATGGTTTATTCTTAATGAATCTCGAGCGTAATGCTACACATATTCATAGTGTGAGTACCAAAAGATGTAAGGTTGATAATGATAGTCCCACATACTTGTGGCACTGCCGCCTTGGTCACATAGGTGTCAAACGCATGAAGAAGCTCCATGCAGATGGACTTTTAGAGTCTCTTGATTACGAATCATTTGACACGTGCGAACCATGCCTCATGGGTAAAATGACCAAGACTCCGTTCTCAGGAACAATGGAGCGAGCAACCAACTTATTGGAAATCATACATACTAATGTGTGCAGTCCAATGAGTGTTGAGGCTCGCGGTGGTTATCATTATGTTCTCACCCTCACTGATGACTTGAGTAGATATGGGTATGTCTACTTAATGAAACACAAGTCTGAGACCTTTGAAAGGTTCAAGGAATTTTAGAGTGAGGTTGAGAATCAACGTGACAGGAAAATCAAGTTCTTGCGATCAGATCGTGGAGGAGAATACTTGAGTCACGAATTTGGCACACACACTTAAGAAAAAGTGGAATAGTTTCACAACTCACGCCGCCTGGAACACCTCAGCGTAATGGTGTGTCCGAACGTCGTAATCGCACTCTATTAGATATGGTGCGATCTATGATGTCTCTTACCGATTTACCACTATCATTTTGGGGTTATGCTTTAGAGACTGCCGCATTCACTTTAAATAGGGCTCCATCGAAATCCGTTGAGACGACACCGTATGAATTATGGTTTGGGAAGAAACCTAAGCTGTCGTTTCTAAAAGTTTGGGGATGCGATGCTTATGTCAAGAAACTTCAACCTGAAAAGCTCAAACCCAAGTCGGAAAAATGCGTCTTCATAGGATACCCTAAAAACTATTGGGTATACCTTCTACCTCAGATCCGAAGGCAAGATCTTTGTTGCCAAGAATGGATCCTTTCTAGAGAAAGAGTTTCTCTCGAAAGAAGTAAGTGGGAGGAAAGTAGAACTTGATGAAGTATTACCTCTTGAACCGGAAAGTGGCGCGACTCAAGAAAATGTTCCTGAGGTGCCTGCACCGACTAGAGAGGAAGTTAATGATGATGGTCATGAAACTTCAGATCAAGTTGCTACTGAACTTCGTAGGTCCACAAGGACACATTCCGCACCAGAGTGGTACGGCAACCCTATCTTGGAAATCATGTTGTTAGACAACGGTGAACCTTCGAACTATGAAGAAGCGATGGCGGGCCCGGATTCCGACAAATGGCTGGAAGCCATGAAATCCGAGATAGGATCCATGTATGAAAATGAAGTATGGACTTTGACTGACTTGCCCATTGAGCGGCAAGCCATAGAAAATAAATGGATCTTTAAGAAGAAGACAGACGCGAATGGTAATGTGACCATCTATAAAGCTCGGCTTGTCACTAAGGGTTATCGACAAGTTCAAGGGGTTGACTACGATGAGACTTTCTCACCGGTAGCGAAGCTGAAGTCCGTCCGAATCATGTTAGCAATTGCCGCATTCTATGATTATGAGATATGGCAAATGGACGTCAAAACGGCATTCCTTAATGGTTTCCTTAAGGAAGAATTGTATATGATGCAGCCGGAAGGTTTTGTCGACCCTAAGAATGCTAACAAGGTATGCAAGCTCCAGCGATCCATTTATGGGCTGGTGCAAGCATCTCGGAGTTGGAATATTCGCTTTGATGAGATGATCAAAGCGTTTGGGTTTATGCAGACTTATGGAGAAGCCTGCGTTTACAAGAAAGTGAGTGGGAGGTCTGTAGCATTTCTCATATTATATGTAGATGACATACTTTTGATGGGAAATGATATAGAACTTTTGGACAGCATTAAGGCCTACTTGAATAAGAGTTTTTCAATGAAGGACCTTGGAGAAGCTGCTTATATATTAGGCATCAAGATCTATAGAGATAGATCAAGACGCCTCATAGGTCTTTCACAAAGCACATACCTTGATAAGATATTGAAGAAGTTCAATATGGATCAGTCTAAGAAGGGGTTCTTGCCTGTGTTGCAAGGTGTGAAATTGAGCTCAGCTCAATGTCCGACCACGGCAGAAGATATAGAAGAGATGAGTGTCATCCCCTATGCCTCAGCCATAGGGTCTATTATGTATGCCATGTTGTGTACCAGACCTGATGTAAACCTTGCCATAAGTTTGGTAGGTAGGTACCAAAGTAATCCCGGCAAGGAACATTGGACAGCAGTCAAGAATATCCTGAAGTACCTGAAAAGGACTAAGGACATGTTTCTCGTTTATGGAGGTGACGAAGAGCTCGTCGTAAAGGGTTATGTCGATGCTAGCTTTGACACAGATCTGGATGACTCTAAGTCACAAACCGGATACGTGTATATGTTGAATGGTGGAGCAGTAAGCTGGTGCAGCTGCAAGCAGAGCGTCGTGGCGGGATCTACATGTGAAGCGGAGTACATGGCTGCCTCGGAGGTAGCACATGAAGCAATCTGGGTGAAGGAGTTCATCACCGACCTAGGAGTCATACCCAATGCGTCGGGGCCGATCAAGCTCTTCTGTGACAACACTGGAGCTATTGCACTTGCCAAGGAGCCCAGGTTTCACAAGAAGACAAGGCACATCAAGCGTCGCTTCAACTCCATCCGTGAAAATGTTCAAGATGGAGACATGGAAATTTGTAAAGTACATACGGCTCTGAATGTCGCAGATCCATTGACTAAACCTCTCCCTAGGGCAAAACATGATCAACACCAGAACTCTATGGGTGTTCGATTCATCACAATGTAACTAGATTATTGACTCTAGTGCAAGTGGGAGACTGTTGGAAATATGCCCTAGAGGCAATAATAAAAGGATTATTATTATATTTCCTTGTTCATGATAATTGTTTTTATTCATGCTATAATTGTGTTATCCGGAAATCGTAATACATGTGTGAATACATAGACACCAACATGTCCCTAGTAAGCCTCTAGTTGACTAGCTTGTTGATCAACAGATAGTCATGGTTTCCTGACTATGGGCATTGGATGTCATTGATAACGAGATCACATCATTAGGAGAATGATGTGAGGGACAAGACCCAATCCTAAACATAGCACAAGATCGTATAGTTCGTTTGCTAGAGTTTTTCCAATGTCAAGTATCTTTTCCTTAGACCATGAGATCGTGTAACTCCCGGATACCGTAGGAGTGCTTTGGGTGTACTAAACGTCACAACGTAACTGGGTGACTATAAAGGTATACTACGGGTATCTCCGAAAGTGTCTGTTGGGTTGACACGGATCAAGACTGGGATTTGTCACTCCGTATGACGGAGAGGTATCTCTAGGCCCACTCGGTAATGCATCACATAATGAGATCAAAGTGACCAAGTGTCTGGTCACGGGATCATGCATTACGGTATGAGTAAAGTGACTTGCCGGTAACGAGATTGAACGAGGTATTGGGATACCGACAATCGAATCTCGGGCAAGTAACGTACCGATTGACAAAGGGAATTGTATACGGGGTTGCTTGAATCCTCGACAACGTGGTTCATCCGATGAGATCATTGAGGAGCATGTGGGAGCCAACATGGGTATCCAGATCCCGTTGTTGGTTATTGACCGGAGAGCCATCTCGGTCATGTCTATATGTCTCCCGAACCCGTAGGGTCTACACACTTAAGGTTCGGTGACGCTAGGGTTGTAGAGATATGAATATGCAGTAACCCGAAAGTTGTTCGGAGTCCCGGATGAGATCCCGGACGTCACGAGGAGTTCCGGAATGGTCCGGAGGTGAAGAATTATATATAGGAAGTGCTGTTTTGGCCATCGGGAGAGTTTCGGGGGTCACCGGTATTGTACCAGGACCACCGGATGGGTCCCGGGGGTCCACCGGGTGGGACCATCCATCCCAGAGGGCCCCATGGGCTGAAGTGGGGAGGGGAACCAGCCCATAGTGGGCTGGTGCGCCCCCCTTGGCCCACCCCCTGCGCCTAGGGTTGGAAACCCTAGGGTGGGGGGCGCCCCACTTGCCTTGGGGGCCACTCCACCCTTGGCCGCCGCCCCCCCTAGGAGATCCCATCTCCTAGGGCCGGTGCCCCCCTTTGGGGAGCCTATATAAAGGGGGGAGGGAGGGGCAGCCGCACCCTTGACTCTTGGCGCCTCCCTCTCCCCTGCTACACCTCTCCCTCTCGTAGAAGAACGGCGAAGCCCTACTGCAGTGACTGCTGCATCCACCACCACGCCGTCATGCTGCTGGATCTTCATCAACCTCTCCTCCCCCCTTGCTGGATCAAGAAGGAGGAGACGTCACGCTGACCGTACGTGTGTTGCACACGGAGGTGTCGTCCGTTCGGCGCTAGGATCTCCGGTGATTTGGATCACGTCGAGTACGACTTCCTCATCCCCGTTCTTTGAACGCTTCCGCGCGTGATCTACAAAGGTATGTAGATGCAGTCCGATCACTCGTTGCTAGATGAACTCATAGATGGATCTTGGTGAAACCGTAGGAAAATTTTTGTTTTCTGCAACATTCCCCAACACTACCTTCGGGATTAGTATTAGACCTAAATAATTGTTATTTGGTGGCAGCGTTGAGCATGAACATTATATCTGGATCTTGTTTGATGCGAGACGGTTATTCGTTTAAATCAGAGAATAATGGTTGTTCTATTTATATGAGTAATATCTTTTATGGTCATGCACCCTTGAAGAGTGGTCTATTTTTGTTGAATCTCGATAGTAGTGATCCACATATTCATAATATTGAGGCCAAAAGATGCAGAGTTGATAATGATAGAGCAACTTATTTATGGCACTGCCGTTTAGGTCATATCGGTGTAAAGCGCATGAAGAAACTCCATACTGATGGACTTTTGGAACCACTTGATTATGAATCACTTGGTACTTGCGAACCGTGCCTCATGGGCAAGATGACTAAAACGCCGTTCTTCGGTACTATGGAGAGAGCAACAGATTTGTTGGAGATCATACATACAGATGTATGTGGTCCGATGAATGTTGAGGCTCGTGGCGGATATCGTTATTTTCTCACCTTCACAAATGATTTAAGCAGATATGGGTATATCTACTTAATGAAACATAAGTCTGAAACGTTTGAAAAGTTCAAAGAATTTCAGAGTGAAGTTGAAAATCATCGCAACAAGAAAATAAAGTTTCTACGATCTGATCGTGGAGGAGAATATTTGAGTTATGAGTTTGGTCTTCACTTGAAACAATGTGGAATAGTTTCGCAACTCACGCCACCCGAAACACCACAGCGTAATGGTGTGTCCGAAAGTCGTAATTGTACTTTACTAGATATGGTGCGATCTATGATGTCTCTTACTAATTTACCGCTATCGTTTTGGGGTTATGTGTCACACCCTCGATGCGACTATAGCTCCCACGTGTCGAGGCACGACTTAGAGACATAATCGCATTGAGGGCATATGTCGCAAGTTAGGCAATCTTCACAACATCCCATGTAATATGAAAATAAAAGGGGGGTAACATAGTTGGCTTACACTCGCCACATCAATCAAGTACATAAATAACATTACATCATCCAAACACTCATGGCCCGACTACGGCGCCAAAATAAAAGATAACCCAACAAGCGACACGGTCCCGATCACCCCCAACTGGGCACCACTACTGATCATCAGGAAAGGAAACATAGTAACGTTGAGAGTCTTCGTCGAACTCCCACTTGAGCTCAAGCGCGTCTCCTGGAGCGGAATCATCAGGCCCTGCATCTGGTGTAATAGTAATCTGTGAGCCATAGGGGACTCAGCAATCTCGCACCCTCGCGATCAAGACTATTTAAGCTTATAGGTAAGGCAAGGTAAATATAAGTGGAGCTGCAGCAAGCGACTAGCAAGTATGGTGGCTAACTTATTCGCAAAAGAGAGCGAGAAGAGGAGGCAAAGCGCGAGCGAGAAACTAGAGAGCAACCTGCGCAAACATTACTCCAACACCGTGTCCACCTCTCGGACTCCGCCGAGAAGAGGCCATCACGGTAACACACTCGGTCGATTCATTTTAATTAAATTAAGGTTCAAGTTATCTACAACCGGACATTAACAAATTCCCATCTGCCCATAACCGTGGGCACGGCTTTTGAAAGTTCAAATCCCTGCAGGGGAGTCCCAACTTAGCCCATGACAAGCTCTCACGGTCAACGAAGGAATAGACCTCCTCCCAAGACGTTCCGATCAGACTCGGTATCTCGGTACTTCAAGACAACTCCGACAATGGTAAAACAAGTCCAGCAACACCACCCGCTGTGCCGACAAATCCCGATAGGAGCTGCACATATCTCGTTCTCAGGGCACACCGGATAAGCTAAGCGTACGGGAGCCAACGTAACCCAAGTTGCCAAGGGACGGCCCCGCACGGTGCTCTAGGTTGGACCAATGCTCAGGGGAGCACTGGCCCGGGGGTTTAAAATAAGATGACCCTTGAGTCCGCGAAACCCAAGGGAAAAGGCTAGGTGGCAAATGGTAAAACCAAGGTTGGGCATTGCTGGACGAGTTTTATTCAAGGCGGACTGTCAAGGGGTTCCCATTATAACCCAACCGTGTAAGGAACGCAAAAATCCGGGAACATAACACCGATATGACGGAAACTAGGGCGGCAAGAGTGGAACAAAACACTAGGTGAGAGGCCGAGCCTTTCACCCTTTACCAAGTATATAGGTGCATTAAGATAACATGGCAATATAATGATATCCCAACAAGTAAATAAATGTTCCAACAAGGAACGGCCTCCAAGCTTCACCTGCAACTAGCAACGCTATAAGAGGGGCTGAGCAAAGCGGTAACATAGCCAATCAACGGTTTGGTAGGACAAGGTGGGTTAGGGGTTTGACATGGCAATTTGGGAGGCTTGAAAGCAAGTGGTAGGCATCGTAGCATTGGCATAGCAAAAGAGCGGGCAATCTAGTATAACAAAGATAGTAGTGATTTCGAGGGTATGATCATCTTGCCTGCACAGTTGTTAGAGTTGACTGGATCCTCAAAAGCAAACTCAATGGGCTCCTCGTTAGCGAACTCGTCTCCCGGCTCTACCCAAATAAGACAAACAAGCAACAAGGACATAATCAACCACGTGCAAAGATCAAGCAATATGATGCAAAGATGATATGCTATGCGGGATGCGATGCGGGATGCATATGCAAGATGTGACAAGGGATGCATGAACCTGGCCTCAACATGGAAATCCAAGTGTGCCACTGGAAAGATGAGATGAAATCGCTTGAAAACGATGTAAAGAACGCCGGAATCGGAGTTACGGTTTGGAAATGGCAAGCGGTTCAAAATTGGCACTGGTCTGCGATTTACAGCAAGTAGCCATCTAAATGCAAAGAGATGAACATGCTACAGCACCCAAACATGACAACAAAATACATGGAAGGGATGCATTCAAGATGCTTAACAAAAGTCTAGCAGTGAACTACGGCCAATTCATCCATTAACAGGTTCAAACAAGCATGGAAAAAATGCATATGGCAAACAGATCTCAGACTTAGTGAAATTAACACTTGTCTGGAATTTCATATCAGATAGCACTCTTCGGAGCAACAAAACTACATGCTACAGGACCTGAACATGGAAAAGTAAAGCATGGCATGGAGCTACTCAAAGATCTTAACAAAAGTCCCTTAGTGACCTTGAGCCAAAAGGGATCAGAAAATACAATTGCAAGCATGTGAACATAGCAAAAACATAATCAGTTTTCAGACTTAGTGAAAACTGGAGCATGCTGAAAACATAACTCAAGTAGGCATGTTTACGAGCTTGATGCACTCACTACGGAGCAAGTCATGACAAACTAAGCATACACTCATCAAGAATACACAAAATTCAAGCTAGACATGGCAAGAACAATAGCATAGCATGCACGGATCAACTACAACATCATCGGCAAAATTGCAAACAAGTTGACAATCTGCCCAGATTCACAAAGTAGCAAAAGTAGAGCTCGATTGACTCAAGCTAGGGTGCTCCATAATTGCAAACAAAGACATGGATGGATAAAGCACTACAAGATTAACAAAACATCCTTACTGATCATCCTCAAAAGAGGCACGGATCACTAGGAAACAACATGAACATATGGCCATATGAGATAAACAGCTCAAGGACTTAGTGGAATTGCTAAGTCCCTGAAAAACTGAATGAACAAGTGCACCACTTTGCAAGCTTGTGCTAGTCACCACACACATAACAAAAATACATGGGTTGCACCTATGGAAAGATGGCAAAACCCTTAACAAAACATATGTAGAACTCATGGGCATAGCATGCACACAATAATCATGGCAAAAATGACAAAAACCTAAACGGAGCAGCAGATCTGACAATTATCTCAAGTAGCCCTCTTCTAACAGCATTTCGGGCATCAAGATGAACTCAAATGAAAATTATGCAATGGAATGAAATGATGTACTCTCTGAGATGAACATTTTGATATGCTATATGCATGAATCGGAGCTACGGGTGCAAAGTTACGAGGCTATGAACATGGGTACATGGATCTGAAAATTCTGACGACTTGGTAGAAAAATCAACCTCCAAGAAAAGTGGATCTCGCGGATCGGGACGGAGCGGTGCGCGGATGGGCGAGGGCGTTTGGATCGGGGACCGGTGGATCTGGTCCCGATCCGGATCCGGCCGGAATCTCGCCGGAGTTCGCCGGGGAGGTGACCGGAGATGGTGGTGGAGACGGCTGGCGAGCGAGGCGAGCGGGGCGGCGGCCGGAGCCACGCAGGACGGCGGCGCGGCGAGCACCAGGTGGCGGGGCGGCTCGGTCCGGCGATGGCGGCGACGGCGGCTTGGCGGCGGCGGCCGGCGAGGCGCGGGCGGCGGGGAGCGAAGGAGGCGGCGGCGGCTGCTACGGGCCGCGGGGGCCGGCGCTGGGCCTGGCGGGCCCGCGCAGGTGGCGGCGCGGCGAAGTGGGGCGCTGCCACATGGCGGCTCCCGGTTGGGGCGGCGGCGACGTCTGGCGCGGGGCGGACAATGTCCGGCCGCGCGGAGATGATTTTTAGGGTTTCGGGGAGGGGGATCCGAGATTTTCGAGGAGGACCTATTTATATGCATAGAGGGAGCTAGGAGAGTCCAAATGAGGTGCGGTTTTCGGCCACACGATCGTGATCAAACGCTCTAGATGATGGAGAAGGCTTAGGTGGGTTTTGGGCCAAAATGGAGGGGTGTTGGGCTGCAACACATACGAGGCCTTTTCGGTTCCTCGGTTAACCGTTGGAGTATCAAACGAAGTCCAAATGATATGAAACTTGACAGGCGGTCTACCGGTAGTAAACCAAGGCCGCTTGGCAAGTCTCAGTCCAATCCGAAAATGTTTAATCCCCACACACGAAAGAAAGGTAGAAATGACCACCGGAGGAGAACGAAGCGCCGGAATGCAAAACGGACAACGGGGAAAATGCTCGAATGCATGAGATGGACACGTATGCAAATGCAATGCACATGATGACATGATATGAGATGCATGACAACGATAACAACACACGGAGACAAAGACCCGAACCCGAGAAAATAGAATAACTTAATGCCGAAACGACAAGAGTTGGAGTACAAATTGGGAAAGTTACATCCGGGGTGTTACATTATGCTTTAGAGACGGCCGCATTCACGTTAAATAGGGCACCATCGAAATCCGTTGAGGCGACGCCTTATGAACTATGGTTTGGCAAGAAACCAAAGTTGTCGTTTCTGAAAGTTTGGGGCTGCGATGCTTATGTGAAAAAACTTCAACCTGATAAGCTCGAACCCAAATCGGAGAAATGTGTCTTTATAGGATACCCAAAGGAGACCGTTGGGTACACCTTCTATCATAGATCCGAAGGCAAGACTTTTGTTGCTAAATTCAGAGTTTTTCTAGAGAAGAAGTTTCTCTCGAAAGAAGTGAGTGGAAGGAAAGTAGAACTTGATGAGGTAACTGTACCTGCTCCCTTATTGGAAAGTAGTTCATCACAGAAACCGGTTTCTGTGACACCTACACCAATTAGTGAGGAAGTTAATGATGATGATCATGAAACTTTAGATCAAGTTGTTGCTGAACCTCGTAGGTCAACTAGAGTAAGATCCGCACCAGAGTGGTACGGTAATCCTGTTCTGGAAGTTATGTTACTAGACCATGACGAACCTATGAACTATGAAGAAGCGATGGTGAGCCCAGATTCCGTGAAATGGCTTGAGGCCATGAAATCTAAGATGGGATCCATGTATGAGAACAAAGTGTGGACTTTGGTTGACTTGCCCGATGATCGGGAAGCAATTGAGAATAAATGGATCTTCAAGAAGAAGACTGACGCTGACGGTAATGTTACTGTCTATAAAGCTCGACTTGTTGCGAAAAGTTTTCGACAAGTTCAAGGGATTGACTACGATGAGACCTTCTCACCCGTAGCGATGCTTAAGTCTGTCCGAATCATGTTAGCAATTGCCGCATTTTATGATTATGAAATTTGGCAAATGGATGTCAAAACTGCATTCCTGAATGGATTTCTGGAAGAAGAGTTGTATATGACGCAACCGGAAGGTTTTGTCGATCCAAAGGGAGCTAACAAAGTGTGCAAGCTCCAGCGATCCATTTGGTTTTGTACAAACTTTTGGAGAAGCCTGTATTTACAAGAAAGTGAGTGGGAGCTCTGTAGCATTTCTAATATTATATGTGGATGACACATTGTTGATTGGAAATGATATAGAATTTCTGGATAGCATAAAGGGATACTTGAATAAGAGTTTTTCAATGAAAGACCTCGGTGAAGCTGCTTATATATTGGGCATCAAGATCTATAGAGATAGATCAAGACGCTTAATTGGACTTTCACAAAGCACATACCTTGACAAAGTTTTGAAGAAGTTCAAAATGGATCAAGCAAAGAAAGGGTTCTTGCCTCTGTTACAAGGTGTGAAGTTGAGTAAGACTCAATGCCCGACCACTCAGAAGATAGAGAGAAACTGAAAGATATTCCCTATGCTTCAGCCATAGGCTCTATCATGTATGCAATGTTGTGTACCAGACCTGATGTGTGCCTTGCTATAAGTCTAGCAGGGAGGTACCAAAGTAATCCAGGAGTGGATCACTGGAAAGCGGTCAAGAACATCCTGAAATACCTGAAAAGGACTAAGGATATGTTTCTTGTTTATGGAGGTGACAAAGAGCTCATCGTAAATGGTTACGTTGATGCAAGCTTTGACACTGATCCGGACGATTCTAAATCGCAAACCAGATACGTGTTTACATTGAACGGTGGAGCTGTTAGTTGGTGCAGTTCTAAACAAAGCGTCGTGGCGGGATCTACGTGTGAAGCAGAGTACATAGCTGCTTTGGAAGCAGAAAATGAAGGAGTCTGGATGAAGGAGTTCATATCTGATCTAGGTGTCATACGTAGTGCATCGGGTCCAATGAAAATCTTTTGTGACAATACTGGTGCAATTGCCTTGGCGAAGGAATCCAGATTTCACAAGAGAACCAAGCACATCAAGAGACGCTTCAATTCCATCCGGGACTTAGTACAGGTGGGAGACATAGAAATTTGCAAGATACATACGGATCTGAATGTTGCATACTCATTGACTAAGCCTCTTCCACGAGCAAAACATGATCAGCACCAAGGCTCCATGGGTGTTAGAATCATTACTGTGTAATATAGATTATTGACTCTAGTGCAAGTGGGAGACTGAAGGAAATATGCCCTAGAGGCAATAATAAAGTTATTATTTATTTCCTTATATCATGATAAATGTTTATTATTCATGCTAGAATTGTATTAACCGGAAACATAATACATGTGTGAATACATAGACAAACAGTATGTCACTAGTATGCCTCTACTTGACTAGCTCGTTGATCAAAGATGGTTAAGTTTCCTAGCCATTGACATAGGTTGTCATTTGATTAACGGGATCACATCATTAGGAGAATGATGTGATTGACTTGACCCATTCCGTTAGCTTAGCACCCGATCGTTTAGTATGTTGCTATTGCTTTCTTCATGACTTATACGTGTTCCTATGACTATGAGATTATGCAACTCCCGTTTACCGGGGGAACACTTTGTGTGCTACCAAACGTCACAACGTAACTAGGTGATTATAAAGGTGCTCTGCAGGTGTCTCCGAAGGTACTTTTTGGGTTGGCGTATTTCGAGATTAGGATTTCTCACTCCGATTGTCGGAGAGGTATCTCTGGGCCCTCTCGGTAATGCACATCACTTAAGCCTTGCAAGCATTGCAACTAATGAGTTAGTTGCGGAATGATGTATTACGAAACGAGTAAACAGACTTGCCGGTAACGAGATTGGACTAGATATTGAGATACCGATGATCGAATCTCGGGCAAGTAACATACCGATGACAAAGGGAACAACGTATGTAGTTATGCGGTCTGACCGATAAAGATCTTCGTAGAATATGTGGTAGCCAATATGAACATCTAGGTTCCGCTATTGGTTATTGACCGGAGACGTGTCTCGGTCATGTCTACATAGTTCTCGAACCCGTAGGGTCCGCACGCTTAACGTTTTGATGACAGTTATATTATGAGTTTATATATTTTGATGTACCGAAGGTTGTTCGGAGTCCCGGATGTGATCACAGACATGACGAGGAGTCTCGAAATGGTCGAGACATGAAGATTGATATATTGGAAGCCTATGTTTGGATATCGGAAGTGTTCCGGGTGAAATCGGGATTTTTCCGGAGTACCGGGAGGTTACCGAAACCCCCCGGGAGGTTAATGGGCCTTAGTGGGCCTTTACGGAGAAGAGGAGAGGCGGCCAGGGCTGGGTCGCGCGCCCCTCCCCCCTAGTCCGAATAGGACAAGGATAGGGGGGCGGCGCCGCCCTTCCTTCCTCTCTCCCTCCTCTTTCCCCCTCCCAAGTCCTAATCCAACTAGGAAAGTGGGGAGTCCTACTCCCGGTGTGAGTAGGACTCCTCCTTGCGCGCCATCTCTCCTAGCCGGCCGCACCCCCCTTGCTCCTTTATATACGAGGGCAAGGGGCACCCTAGAGACACAACAATTGATCAGTTGATCTTTTAGCCGTGTGCGGTGCCCCCCTCCACCATAGTCCACCTCGATAATACTGTAGCAGTGCTTAGGCGAAGCCATGCGTCAGTAGAACATCATCATCGTCACCACGCTGTCGTGCTGATGAAACTCTCCCTCAACACTCGGCTGGATCGGAGTTCGAGGGACGTCATCGGGCTGAACATGTGCTAAACTCGGAGGTGCCGTGCGTTCGGTACTTGATCGGTCGGATCGTGAAGACATACGACTACATCAACCGCGTTGTGCTAACGCTTTCGCTTTCGGTCTAGGAGGGTATGTGGACAACACTCTCCCCTCTCGTTGCTATGCATCACCATGATCTTGCGTGTGCGTAGGAATTTTTTTGAAATTACTACGTTTCCCAACAAATCTTGCGGTGTCCTTTCCCAGTGACAGTAGGGGCAGCATGGCACGTATTGTATTGTTGCCATCAAGGATAACAAGATGGGGTTTTCATCATATTGCTTGAGTTAATCCCGCTACATCATGCCATCTTGCTTAATGCGTTACTCTGTTCTTATGAACTTAATACGCTAGATGCAGGCAGGAGTCGGTCAATGTGTGGAGTAGTAGTAGTAGATGCAGAATCGTTTCGATCTACTTGACACAGATGTGATGCCTATATTCATGATCATTGACTTAGATATCGTCATAACTTCGCGTCTTTCTATCAATTGCTCGGCAGTAATTTGTTCACCCACCGTAATAATTTCTATCTTGAGAGAAGCCACCAGTGAAACCTATGGCCCCCGGGTCTATTTTCCATCATATAAGTTTTCGATCTACAATTCCACTTTACTATTTACTTTCCTTTGTAATCTTTACTTTTCGTTCCATAAACCAAAAATACCAAAAATATTATTTTACCATTTATCCATCTCTATCAGATTCACTTTGCGAATAACCGTGAAGGGATTGACAACCCCTTTGTCACGTTGGTTGCATGTTGGTGTTTGTTTGTGCAGGTATTCAGTGGCTTGTTGCGTAGTCTCCTATTGGATTGATACCTTGATTCTCAAAACTGAGGGAAATACTTACGCTCCTTTGTTGCATCACCATTTCCTCTTCAAGGAAAAAAATAACACAAGCTCAAGAGGTAGCAAGAAGGATTTGTGGCGCCGTTGCCGGGGAGATCTACACCAAGTCAAGACATACCAAGTACCCATCATAAACTCTCATCTCTCGCATTACATTATTCGCCAGTCGTCTCTCATTTTCCTTTTCCCCACTTCTAAAACGATTTTCGAAAAGATTTGGCTTCATATCCGGCTCTTTCGTGCAAGTGCATACCATATCCTTAGAAATAGATTCAAATGCGGATTCGGAGTGGAAATTATTCGTACCATTTACATCCCTACCTGTGTGGACACAAGCTCCACCGCGGTCGTTGTCTCCATGTCCTGTAGAGAGGGGATGGGGCAGGAGAGGCACGGTAAGAGGCCGACGGTAGGTGGAGGGGATGGGATATGGTCGCTCGAGGAGGAGGTGCTTTTTATAGCATCATAGAGTGGCGGGCGGCGGAGTATGAGTTGTGCCGAGTCTTCCACAAAGAACTTGACACACAAAGAGAAAGATAGAAACAAACCTTGTCTTCAAAAATCGGAATACGAAGGGTGAATCCCCCGCTTCCCCACGCTTATCTCCATAATTACATGTGTTGTCGTGAGGAAATCCACCACGACATTGTATTTTTTCCGCAAAAATAGAGAAAAAATGGAACCCTTACGGCCCTTAAAAGAGTGCCATTGTATGGAGAGCAGCAATTTGGCTCCCAGGGGTCAAATGAGCCCTTGAGTGAATAAAAAATCGTTAAAATATTTTAAAAAAATCATTAAAAAATGTGGAGAAAGATGACCAAGTGTATGATGTCTGTGCCAAATTTCAAAGTATTTGAATGCTTGAGTAGCTCTCAGCAAAAAAGACAAATTAGAGGTCTGTGAAAAAGTTTACTGTTTGTACACTGTTCGGGCCTGATCTTTTTTGCTTAGATATTCAAATTATTTGAAATTTGGGACGCACTTCGCGCACTCAATCATCTAACATGAAAAAATCAGATTTTTTTTATTTTTTCTAGTATTTTACTTGAAATTACTATTCACGGGCTATAGATGAGCCCGGACAGAGAATTGGATATTGGCATTGTATGTGTTTTTTAAGTAAAAAGAGGAGAAAATTCCTTATTTGACATTGTCTTAAAATCTGATTCCTTATTTAACATTGGAAAAGTTTTTTTCCCTATTCGACGCTAGTCCTAAATTTTATTCCCTATACGACACTTCCGTCCATTTTAGGCCTAAATGACACCTGAAAAGACGATTTTGCCCCTCATGCGGTATGTGTGTGCGTGCGCGTGTGTGGGTGCATGCGCACATGTGTGCTGCTGCTGCATGTGTGTGTGTGCTGCTGCGTGTGTGTTTGCTACTGTGTGTGTACGTGTGTGTGCGCGCGTGCTGTTGCGTGCCTATGTGCTGCCTGCGTGTGTGCTGCTGTTGCTGTGTGTGTGTTGCATGTGTGTGTGCGTGTGCATGTGTGTTGTTGTGTGTGTGGGTGGGTGTGTGCACATGTGCACGTGCATGTTGGTGCATGTGTATGTGTTGCTGCGTGTGTGCTCCTGTCCTCGAACTGATGCTGCGTGTGTGCGCTATTGCCCCCACACACATACCACATGAGGGGCAAAATCGTCTTTTCAGGTGTCATTTATGCTTAAAATGGACGGAAATGTCATATAAGAAATAAAATTTAGAACTTGTGTCAAATAAGAAAAAAAATATTTAGTAGCAAATAAGGAAGTAGATTTTAAAATAATGTCAAATAAGAAATTTTCTCCAAAAAGAGTGGCAGAGAAGTCCTATCCAGCGTGCATGCAAGTGGGATGCGACCCAATCTAACGTGAGCTCTATCGCTCGCTCCCTCCCTTCGCTAACTGGCTTTTTTGTCCCATTTTTTCTCGTGGTTGCTTGCTAGGAAAAACCAGTTGTTTTTTCATAAAACTATTGGGAAAAATGTGAAATAAAAAAATTGACGTTCTTTAACAAGTACGTGATTTTTGAAAAATCTTGCAATTTTGAAAAATAGTATGAATTTGAAACAAATCACAAATTTTTTTATGAGTTCAGAAGTTCATGAATTTGGAAAAAGTTTATTTTTTAAATATGAATTTGCATAAATGTTCGTGAATTTGAAAAAGAGTTCGTAAACTCAAAAACAAATTAATTCATTTGAAAAAGTTCGTTGATTTGAAAGAATGATCACAATTTTCTAAAAGTTCAAAAATTATGAAATTGTTCAGAATTTGAAAAATATTCATAAATTTGAAAAAAGTTTTTAAAAAATTGGAAAAAAATATTGAATTAAAGAAGTTCACAATTTGAAAATCTCCATGGAATTTTTTAAAACAATCTCGAATTTAAGAAACTTCATGAATTAAAAAATGCTCAGGAATTTGAAATATAAGGAAAAATAAAATAAAAAATAGATAAAAAGGGAAACAAAAGGGAAAAAAGAAGAAGAAATTTTAAGAAAATCTTTAGAAGATTCTAGAAGCTTGACAAAACCGGATAGTGATGTTCGCAAAAAACAAAACAGGCTTCTACCTGGGCTGTTCAGTTTAGTATGAGCGGTGTGCGCCCTTTACCAATTGGGCTATAAGTGCCAAATACGAATCGGGAGAGCGCGGAGACTATGTGTCTTGCTTGTAGCGAGTTGTATGGTACGCTTGTCTGAAAATTTATCCTTTGTGCTATAGTATCGGTGCCAGTCCATTTCGCATACTTCGGGTCGCTCGATGCTGGCTGCGCTCGCTTTGGTTTTTCATCGTTTATTTTTTTCTTCAAGTTTCTTTGTGTCTCTTTTTTTTTGCGAGGAAGTTTCTTTGTGTCTCAATCAGTTTTTCTTTGTCTTTTATTGGTTTTCTTCGTTTCTTTGTAGGTTATCACTCTTATCCTTTGTTTTCTTCACAAACAAAAACTTGCTTAGTTCTCATGTTTCCTTTTTTTGCACTGATTTTTCTCAGTTTTTTTCTTTGATTTTATTTTTATTATTACAGGCTTTTTCCTTCTGTGTACTTTGTTTTTATTCTTGGTTTTCATTTCTTTTTTTTACGTTTCTTCGTCAGTTGTCATCACTTTTTGTTGTTTTTAACACATGCCTACTTTCTTTCAGCGCATATTGAACATTTTCAGTGTAGTTGTGAAACAATTTTTTCAATACATGTTGTAGATTTCTCACACACACAATGTACATTTTTGTTGAAAACATATTATGAACACTATTTCAAACACATGTAAATGTTTTTTAAATACATTCTGAACATATTTTTAATGTCAATATATTTTTTCAAACTACTAGGACATTTTTTTACGATTCATAAACATTTTGAAATATTTCACCGACATTACTTTGGAAACACGTGAATATTCCTTTTAAAATGCAATGTACATTTTGATCGAAATAAACGTTTTCATAAAATATGAAAATGTATTTTTCATTGTATAATTGTTTTTTAAATGCCACAACATTTTTTTGGAATGCGATAGTACTTCTTTAAAATGCCATCTACATTTTCATTATGCTATGCCAACATTTTTGTACATCATGTACACATTTTCAAAACATTCACATACATTTCTTCAACGTAGAAACATTTTTGCACTGTTGTGAATTTTTTTATTAAAGGCATTCGTGCTAAAAAATTTCAAATTCACTTTGTTTTTTTTCTTCTAATAAAAAATCATGTAAATTTTGGTTTTAAACTTAATATTAAAATGGAAAGGAAACATAATTTGCATGGCGGTAGCCTGGCGTACCCACATCTTTACTCACCTAGCCTCCATGCATGCTCGTGTAAATTTAGGTTTAAAAAATCATATACACATTTAAGTTTTAAAAAATAATATAAAACGCAAGGTGGCAGTGCTGCGGTCTGCGGGCTTGTTGGCGATAGCAAGCAATCGTGTACCTTACATTCCCCCACCCACACTCATGTTTCTTTTCTTTCATTTTTTGTCATTTGTTGTTCTTTGCAATATTTTTTCTTCTTTTAAAAAATATTCGGGATTTCAAAATAGTTCTGAAATTAAAATTAATGTTTCAATTTTTTATAAATGTTCCTGAATTACAAAACATTGGTACGAATTCTTTAAAAGTTTGCATTCAAAATATGTTCCGAACTTGGAAATATGTTCGTGAATTCAAAAAACTTTCATTATTTCAAAAACTTTCGTGAATTAATAAAATTTTCACAAATTCAAAAAATGTTCATGACTTGTAGAAATGTTCTTGTATTCAAAAGACATTCATAATTTAAAATCCATGAATTAAAAAAATGTTCATAACTTGGATAAATGTTTCATGAATTCGAAAAACTTTCACAATTTCAGAATGTGTTAACGAATTTTAAAAATATTTACAAATTTCAAAAATTTCATGAAATAAAAAAATGTACATGAATTTCAAAAAGTATTCCGGAGTTTTTCTAAACTTGTTCTAAAATTTCAAAAACTATTTATTGATTTCAAAATTGTAATAAATTTAAAAGTGAGAAAACAAGAAAAAATCTAAAGTAAAAAAAGGAGTGTAGGGCACTAGTGAATCATCTCCCAGGGTGCGCATTTCATGTCTATCCACTGACATCTCTTTTACAACTCATTATGCGCCACAGAACGATGTGGCGGTCAAACGCCTGGTCTTCATCGGCCAGCCTAACACGATGCCTTGCGTGCCTAGTCTATCTGGGCACTTGTCTGATTTCACTGCTCGACCGGTCGACCAATTTACTTCACTTTCTAGGAAAAAAAATAATCTGAAAAACATGGATTTTATTTTTTCCCCAGAAAAATTGAAAAAATCATGGATTTTGAAAAAGGTTCATAAAATTGAAAAAAATCGTGTATTTATAAAATTTTACAGAAAAATGAAAAAATCACAAGTTTTATAAATTGCATGAATTTCTGAATATAGTTCACCAATTCGAGAAAAAATAATAAATTTCAGGAAAAGTTCTCAAACCTGAAAAAAAAAGTTCATGAATTTGAAAAAAAATAGATTTTTAAATATGTTCACAAATTTGAATAACTTCATAAGTTGTAAAAATTCCATGCATTTGAAAATTTTCACAAATTTAAGAAAAGTTTATAATTTTGAAATGTTCACATATTTGGAAAAGGGAAAATAAAATAGAAGTCGTCCTGAAAAAACGCAAGAGAAAGCTGCATTAATTTTTTTTATGGAATCTTCTAAAAGGTTCCCGAAACTGGTGATAAAGCTACTACATATACGTTTTTTTCAGATGAAAATACTACTCCCTCCGTCCCAAAATAACTGTCTCGAGCTTAGTACAAATTTGGGACGGAGGGAGTACTATACATGGATCAACCGAACATATGCAAATATTAACAGCGAGGAGAAAGACAAAAAGGAGCTAAATGGGCCGTGCCCAAGGACTTACAGGCGTGTGGGCCAATTTGCGAGGACAAAATGGACTAACTTGGGGCCGCCGCCATCTTCTCTGCGTCAAAACCCTTGCTCCCCGTGTCAAAGAAAAACACAGAGAAGAAAATCCCTTCCTCCCCGCCGCCGCCGCCGCCGCCGCCGTCCCACCCGTAGCCGCCGTCGCGCGAGAAGATGCTCGACATCAACCTCTTCCGCAAGGAGAAGGGCGGCGACCCTGAGCTTGTCCGCGAGTCGCAACGCAGACGCTCCGCCGACGCCAAGCCCGAAACATTAGAAGAAAACGTTGCGCTCGTCGACGAGGTCATCGTCCTCGACGAGGCGTGGCGCCAGAGTAAGAGCTCCTCCGCTCCCTGACCCCTCCCAGAACCTTCCGGATCCGCGGACCCTGAGCCCCAGGATGTATGTATTGTCTCTGCAGGGCAGTTTGAGCTTGACAAGATCCGGCAGGAGCTCAACAAGACCAGCAAGGAGATCGGCAAGCTCAAGGCCGTACGTTCGCGTCGATTTGCTCTGTTTTCGCCCCGTTTAGGTTGGCTCTGGATTCGCACGTGACCGTGGGTATGTCGAATTTTTGCAGAAAAAGCAGGATGCGACGGAGCTGATACAGAGCACAGAGGAGATCAAGAGGAGGCTGGCCGCCAAGGAGAAGGATGTGGAGGAGGCCAAGACCACCCTCGATGCCAAGCTCGTCACCATTGGCAACCTCGTGCATGAATCTGTGCCCATCAGCGGCGACGAGGTGCGTTGAAAGTGCAAACCTTACATTTCGTGGTTCCAGATAACTAAGAGAACATTGGTTTGATTGCATTGTGTCCTTTTTAGCAATTGTTTGCAACTACTAGCTCTAGTTTTTGACCTAGTTCACTCTCCTGTTTCCTCTATTGGTATCCCTATTGCAATTTAGGCACTATAGTAATATACAAGAAAGATCACTGCATTACGTTCAGTTGGGTTTGAATCTGCTTGTGAGCAATTGGACGTGCCTATTCTAGTAATGTGAAATATCCTGGCAAGCTTTTCTTCACAGAACTGATACTAAGGCATCTGCATCTCAAGCGGTTTAATATTTCCTTCTCTCAGGCAAACAATGCTATTGTCCGGACATGGGGAGAGAGGAGACTGGAGGAGAACTTGAAGAATCATGTGGATCTTTGCCTAATGCTTGACATTGCATCTTTGGACAAGGGTATGTGCTAAAAAACAATCATCTGTTGCTCGAATGCTTGCTCATTGTGTTTGGATTAGCTTGTTTCAAGTTTAGTTGAAAGTTCAAATGCATATTCCTTTACCCTGTCGTAGTACTAAATTGCTTCTCTTGTTGTGCTAGTTGTCATTCTAGAATGGATTTTGTTCTGCCTCTCTGTAAGACTAAAACAATAACTTTTGTTCCAAACTTTGGATGAACAGCAATACCGACAAATATAGGTTTTGGCTTTGAAGAATTTTTAATAATCAGTACGACTACAATTTGTATGACTGCATGCGCACAATTCTGGGGCATGCTTTGCTTTATGGCTGATTTGGCAAAATGTCTTGTGAAACACTTGCAATAGTATTTTGTGTATTTGACTGAAATTTCTGGTTTCAACTAGCACTGCTGTATTGGCAACTGAAGTTTCTGGCATCAATTAGCACTGCTGTGTCGGCAACTGAAGTTTCTGGCATCCGCTAGCACTGCTGTATCAGCAACTGAAATTTCTGGTTTCAACTAGCACCGTTGATTCTGTTGTTTTATCTAGTATGTGGCGTCACAAAAACCATTATCAATTGCTGTTGATACATATATGGGAATATGGGATGGGATTGATAGATTGTATTTGTATTGCTCTGTACGATGTCATGGAACCCCAGACCATCAAATTTAGTAGCAGAATAGTAACAACTTTCTTATGTTTGCATCTACCTGCACTACCTTCAAGCTTATGAAACGTTTGTTCTTTTAAACTTAGGAAGCCTCTTTTCTTTTCTCATAATATAATAGAACAAGCTCTCTGGGGTTACTCAATATGTGAACTGTTATGGTCCTGCTAGAAGGAGGGCGCGAGAGGGCCGGCCGGGGGCCTTTTTGCCCACGGCCGAGCAAGAGGGAAGGGATTTCCTTCTTAATTCTTGCTTGATTAGATTGATACATCTCCTCCCCTTATATAGAGGTTTACTTGACTCCCCAGCAAGGCTTACTTGACCCCTAAGCAAGCGACCCTTATCTCTAATTAACCCTAAGACTAACGGGCTATACCGCCAGCCCAGGCCCATTAGGCCCATTACGTACTCTAACACTACACCCCACCTGGACGTGCAGCTTGTCCTCGAGTTGCAACCTAACCAACTTATAACCATGACTCGACGCAACACAAACCTAACACCTAAAAACAAGTCTTTTACATCTCGGCTTGTTTTATTACTCCCAACCTGAAATGGACCGAGACCCTTTATTTTGGACCCCTGAACATAAAGTGGACACCATCCGCACGTCGGACGTGCACGTGTGCAGCCACCTGGATCCCATGGACACCATCTAGACAAAAGGAGTGCATGTGTATGGCCACCTGGAAGTGGTCGCAAGAGCGACCAGCAGAGGAGCCCTTGCGGCGGCCGGCGGAGGAATGCAGTGGTGCTACGCGGTGCGCTCCTGTCAGTGACACCATGCCTTCTCCCCGCCGGACGGCTGTTGGTTTGCACCGCACAGAGAAGAGTGGAGGGCTTTCGATGGAGAATGGCGAGGAGGGGTGCGCCCCCCCCCCCCCCTCCCCCAACCACCGATGTCGCAGACTTTGAGGTCGCTGTCCGTGGGGAAAACAGCATGCCCGCCACCCGTGGGGAAAACCGCATGCCCAAGATCCCCGACGCAGCGGTCGAGATCGAGGTCCTTTGCGCAGCGAAGCGCAACTGGGAGGAGCGGCAGCTGCAGACCACGCATCTCCCGCACACGCCGACGCGCTAGGAGGCCGCGCGCAGCAGCCTGCAGCCTCACCGCCGCCGACATGTGGCGGGTAGCGATCCAAGCCGGAAGCGGTGACGGCGACGGCGGGAACTTGAGCTGCTGGATGGGGACGCCCTAGGACGGCGGCGGCGCTGATGGGAACGAGGTCGTCGCAGTCCCGTCGTAGGGCATCCCATGCTGGTACGAGATGACCGGCGCCGTGGTTGCGTCCAAGGGCGGCGGCGGCGGGGGTAGCTGCTGTTGGTGTGGCGGCGGAGGAGGTGGCTGCTGGGGATGCGACTGGGGCGCATAGGGCCCGACGAGTTAGGCCTTGATGCCCGCCACGGCCTGCCATAATTCCAGGATTGCGGCTGTCATCTGCTCCGGGGTGAGGACAAGGGCGGACGGCGCCGGGGCCGGGGCAGAGGGTGCAATCGCCCCTGAGGACGCCAGCACGCCCAATGCCGGCGCGCCTTCTGTGTGGGGCAGCAGCGCCGATGAAGACGCTGGTGGCGGCGGGTAGGTGTGCGGCAGCGGCGGGTGGGAAGAACTCGGTGGAGGGCTGCACATGATCGAATCTGGAAAAGCTGATACCAGATTGTTATGGTCCTGCTAGAAGGAGGGCGCGAGAGGGCCGGGGCCGGGGCAGAGGGTGCAATCGCCCCTGAGGACGCCAGCACGCCCAATGCCGGCGCGCCTTCTGTGTGGGGCAGCAGCGCCGATGAAGACGCTGGTGGCGGCGGGTAGGTGTGCGGCGGCGGCGGGTGGGAAGAACTCGGTGGAGGGCTGCACATGATCGAATCTGGAAAAGCTGATACCAGATTGTTATGGTCCTGCTAGAAGGAGGGCGCGAGAGGGCCGGCCGGGGGCCTTTTTGCCCACGGCCGAGCAAGAGGGAAGGGATTTCCTTCTTAATTCTTGCTTGATTAGATTGATACATCTCCTCCCCTTATATAGAGAGGTTTACTTGACTCCCCAGCAAAGCTTACTTGACCCCTAAGCAAGCGACCCTTATCTCTAATTAACCCTATGACTAACGGGCTATACCGCCAGCCCAGGCCCATTAGGCCCATTACGTACTCTTAACAGAAACCCATTGTTATTATCATGTTATGTTGCTCTATTAAATGTTTAGCTATCCCTCATACTTTGTTGCCCACTCAAATTTTTGCAGGTGCCGATGTAGCTGGTGGAAGAGGTTTCTTTTTGAAGGGCAATGGTGTCCTCCTGAACCAGGCATTGATAAATTTTGGCCTAACATTCCTGAGAATACGAGGCTTCACACCAATGCAAACTCCTTTTTTCATGAGAAAGGAAATCATGGCAAAATGTGCCCAGTTGGCCCAATTTGATGAGGAGCTCTATAAAGTAAGCCCAAAGAGGTGTCCCTTCTTACATATTATGGTGTTATTGAGCATCCTTACTTTCATTTATTTGTGTATTGAAAAACTTGGCCATGTTTTCCAATGCTTTCTCTGGGCATGCTAACATATTCTCTTGTTGCCAGTTTGTCATTGTGTGTTCACAGCTTCAGTAAGCACCGCCCAGTTTCATTAAACATTATGGTAGACAGATTGGTAGTGTGTTCTCAGACAAGTATCCTTTCATATCCAGTTCGCTATCTGGCTAGTCTTGAGATGTATTGTTTAGGGGGATGTTTGGAGAACTATTGCTCGTTTAATTCTGTTAGTACACTGGTTCCTGATGATCATTGTTGATTTGAACTAATGATGTTTCAAAATGGTATTATTTGACCCAACGCATGTAATATAATGTCCATGACCATTAGTTGCATTTGGCAGGTAACAGGTGACGGAGACGATAAGTATCTCATAGCTACATCCGAGCAACCACTATGTGCTTATCATCTGGGTGATCGGATATATCCTGCTGATTTGCCAATTAGGTGGGTAATGCCTAAGATTAAGTAGCTTCTCTTCAGTCACTATGCATTAGTTATATTCGGTTATTAACTTTGCCTGTTTAGATATGCTGGGTTCTCCACGTGCTTCCGGAAAGAAGCTGGTTCACACGGGAGGGATACAGCTGGCATCTTCAGAGTCCACCAGTTTGAAAAGATCGAACAGTTCTGTGCCACAAGTCCAAATGACAATGAATCCTGGGAAATGCACGAGGAGATGATAAAAAATGCAGAAGATTTTTATAAGGAGGTATGAATCTGAAGCTTTGTGAAACCTTAAACACCATGTTTATAGCCTCGACTGTGTGTTTTTGACATGTCTAAACATTTCTATATTGTCCACCTTGCTACAGATTGGCCTACCATATCAACTAGTTTCGATTGTCTCTGGTGCGCTTAATGATGCAGCAGCTAAGAAGTATGATTTGGAAGCATGGTTCCCTGCGTCAAAAACATTCAGAGAACTAGTATCCTGTTCAAATTGCACAGATTATCAGGCAAGGAGACTTGGAATAGGCTATGGCCAGAAAAAGGTAGGGTTTTGTTTCAAATGGACACTGGTAGATAACAGCACTCTGCTGTACTTCTACCTAGTGTAGATCAAAATGCCTGATCACTTATCACCACTGATGCATGTTCAAATTGCAGAATGACGAGCAGTCGAAACAGTTTGTTCATATGTTGAATTCTACGCTGACTGCAACTGAGAGGACCCTATGCTGTATTCTGGAGAACTACCAGAGGGAGGATGGCGTTGAAGTGCCAAAAGCACTGCAGCCATTCATGGGTGGGATAGATTTCCTTCCTTTCAAGCGTCCTCTTGATAGCAAACAAGCTGCTGACTCCAAACCCAGCAAGTCTAAACCCAAGGTAGTTTGCTCCTCTTTGCTTTTCATGTTTCAGAAGTTAACATGTTAATCCACCATCTGAGCGTTTATTTCCTCCTCTACTTGCAGGGAAATGCAGCTTGAGCTGTAAAAGGGGAGAATGGAAGCTTATTTCCATCAGGCAGATAATGATACATCCTTTTGTTAATTTCTGGGTCGTCTGTGGTGTCCCATTTCCTTTTAACAAAAAGACATCGTGGCGCTATATTTCATTAAATGAAGTCGAAGTTACAAAGCTAGGGCAACCAAATGAAAAAAGGGAAACCGACACTGGCAATCGGGCTATACAGCCGGCTGTAACCACATTCATGGCGGCTTGTATAATCTTTCTAATTAGCACAACATAGCATCTGGCCTCATCCGCGATTCGACTGAAGATCTGGACGGAGCAGCAGTTCGAATTGGTGCCCCATTTTGCATGTTCTGTTTACAAAACATTGCAATCCAGGATATGTGCTCAGATTTTACCAGAAAGTACATTAATATCTTTTCATGATTGTAGTTATTAGTTTACGTCACTCATTAATCGTTTAAGTTGTCTAGACTTCACTTATTTGTTATGGTGGGTTTGAAGGCTGATTGATGTGTATAAATCACGCTCATTGCCTGGTACTCAGAGGCTACCACACAAGCCACATTGCCTGGTGCCTGCATGTGAGCGGTGGCGCGGAGCCAATTGAGGGGGTGAGCTTGTGAGCCACCGCCCACCGCTCGTCACCTCGATGTGTGTTGATCTTCGTTGGTGCGCTGGATCATGGCGCGGAGCCCGCCACAGATCGCTGCTCAACTCCTTTCTGGGCATGTCAGGCTAGCGCTGTTCCTCCACGTTCCAGGCCTTTCACTGCTCGACGTTACTGTATCTCTTGACCCCAATTTACTGCATTCGGGTAGCCTTCAAACGCCAGGATTTGCAGTTGCCAGTTGCAGCAGGGTGAGGGTAGCACAGCATGTGCATCTTGTGCCCCATTTACATTTTGAATCGAGCAACCTACCGTTGGGCGTATTTCAAAAGACGTCGATTCGAATACTTGGTGTACGAAAACACATGCTATCCTGACACCAAAACGGCTGTCTGTTAACTGTAATGTAACCTATCCTGACATCCGCACGGACGACCACGCTGTTATACCGTGAATGAACCAAAAAGGCCGGCAACCGGTGACTCTACAACCTGTCCAACCCTTGGCGTGCTTCTACAACTACCACCCAGGTAGCATAATGCAAGGGAAGGGACCATGCACTGCCGATTGGGAAGGCCGGGACCGCCTGACTCCCAAGTAAATGGGCATACTTAATCTGGTTGTTCGGGCCTGCATGCACTATGATGATCACGCTAGCTGGCTGCCGGCTTTGCATCTAGATAGTGCAGAACACCCCCGGCCCGACCCATGGCTGAGTTTCAAAAGTGCAATGGGAACTGCTAAGGATTTTGAGAACGTGATCCTGTAATCATGACGAGGAACAATGGTCGGTTGGTTGCGCCCCTGCCCACTGGTGTCGTCTTCTTTAGGAGCAAAGTAGCTCCTTGTCAGGCACGAGCTTATGAAACGAAAAGAAATGCGCCAAGGGAATTGCCAAGCTTCAGTTTCCTCAGACAGGTGCGGAGCTGGCCATGTTCGCCAATAATATAATAATAGTAATTGCTTGTTATTTCTCAATCAGATGGCGTTTCGTGAAATGATTTGGTACTAGAGCATGTGTTTCTACGTGTATGATTCATTCCAGAACCCCCTTGTCAATAATGAAATGTTTTAAGTTTTAAGTACGTCAACTACCAACCCCATTATAATGATTATGTCCCTGTTATGTAAGGGCATCTCCAAGGCCAACCCTTGAGACACCAGCATAAGTCTGGGCCCATTCTACCATCCAACGTGGTACCCTATCGGTCCGGGGAGCGGTACGGACGTTCAAATTGAAAGGAAACTTGGGGAGGGGGAGGGGGGTCTTTGTGGGAGTCCAGACCGCCGCCATGTAGGACTTCGACACCCGCAGGCCCTAACCCACTAAAATCCTCCCTTCCGTTTCCATTCTCTTTCACTCCACTCTACTCCCCTTTATTTTGCATCCGCACTCTCCTTGTCCGCCGCCGCCGCTGTACCACTCCGGCCACCGCCCAGGCATTGACGTACGTCCGTAGCCCCCACCCACACGCTCGCTCGTCTTGTACTACGGCATCGTCCAGCCAACATCCGTCCATAGCCAGCTACCCTCCGCCCCCTGCCGACGCCGTCCATGGAGGACACTATTTGTAAATGTGGTAGAAAACAAAAAAATCGCACCTACGATCACCCAAGATCAATATGAAGATGCATAATGGATTGAGATCACGATCATTACCGTCACCGAGTTGCAGCGGAAGAAGAACGTGTCGATGTAGATCGTACTTGGAGTCCCTCGAACCGTCGATGAACGATCCCTCGTACCGCCCACGAGCAGTTCCTCGAACCGAAGACCGAAAGCACGACCTCTTTACTTGCTTGCAAACGTGCAACATTCACGATCCGGCAGCGCTTCGCCGTCCTGAGCTAATCGTAGCCAGAGAATTAGAGGGAGGAGATTAGAACCACACATGGCTTCTAATTATGGGGACAAGAGGATTAGCCTAGCTCTAATTAGTCAACTATGACTAACTAGAATCTAGAATTAGAACTAGAAGAACTATAGAGGCTCCAAAACTTGTATGTTCAATTGTGGCTAATACCTCAAATATACATAGGTTGGAGGGAAGAGGGTTGCAACCAAGCAGGGAAAGCCTCCTTGGGGCACCGACCCAAGGGGGAAGGAGTTGGACTCCTCCCCTACTCCCAATTCGGCCTCCTTCCCTCCTTAGGGAAGGAGGCACTTTCCCACTTGGGCCAGGCCCAAGTTGCCTTCCATCTCTTGGCCTTTTAGACCTGTTGATTTAAATTAAATATAAAATGTTCTAGATACTTTTAGATCATTATATATATATATATATATTAACATCTCCGAAAACTTTTGCCACCTATATATATATATATATATATATATGTGTGTGTGTGTGTGTGATCGCCGTCGGCACGCTACCTCTACACCTACCTTCAGGATTAGTTTTAGACCTGAATAATTATTATTTGGTGCCAACGTTGAGCATGAACATTATATCTGGATCTTGTTTAGTGCCAGATGGTTATTCATTTAAATCAGAGAATAATGGTTGTTCTATTTGTACGAGTAATATCTTTTATGGTCATGCACCCTTGAAGAGTGGTCTATTCTTGTTGAATCTCGATTGTAGTGATACACATATTCATACTATTGATGCCAAAAGATGTTGATGTCTGCTAGAACTACGTTAGTATTTCCCCAAAGAGGAAGGAATGATGTAGTACATCAACGGTAGGTATTTCCCTCAGTGATGAGACCAAGGTTATCGAACCAGTAGGAGAAGCACGCAACACTACGTGAACGACACCTGCACACAAATAACAAATACTTGTAACCCGACGTATTAAAGGGGTTGTCAATCCCTTTCGGGCAACGGCGCCAGAAATTGGCAAACCGGCGTGAGAAAGTTATAATAAATTGATAGGTCGAACGCCAAATAAAATAAAGTGCAGCAAGGTATTTTTGTATTTTTGGTTTAATAGATCTGAAAATAAAAGTAAATAAAAATAGATCACGAAGGCAAATATAATAAATAAGAGACCCCGGGGCCGTAGGTTTCACTAGTGGCTTCTCTCGAGAAAAATAGCAAACGGTGGGTAAACGAATTACTGTTGGGCAATTAATAGAACTTCAAATAATCATGAAAATATCCAGGCAATGATCATTATATAGGCATCACGTCCAAGATTAGTAGATGGACTCCTACTTGCATCTATTACTATTACTCCATACATCGACCGTTATCTAGCATGCATCTAGTATATTAAGTTGATGGAGAAACGGAGTAATGCAATAAGAACGATGACATGATGTAGACAAGATCTATTTATGTAGAAATAGACCCCATCTTGTTATCCTTAATAGCAACGATACATATGTGTCGGTTCCCCTTCTGTCACTGGGATCAAGCACCATAAGATTGAACCCATTACAAAGCACCTCTTCCCATTGCAAGATAAATAGATCAAGTTGGCCAAACAAAACCCAAATATCGCAGAAGAAATATGAGGCTATAAGCAATCATGCACATAAGAGATTAAAGAAGACTCAAATAACTTTCATGGATAAAAAGATAGATCCAATCATAAACTCAAATTTCATCGGATCCCAACGAACACACCGCAAAAAGAGTTACATCATATGAATCTCCAAGAGACCATTGTATTGAGAATCTAAAGAGAGAGAGGAAGCCATTTAGCTACTAACTACGGACCCGTAGGTCTACAAAGAACTACTCGCGCATCATCGGAGAGGCACCAATGGACATGATGAACCCCTCCGTGCAGCGGCTGGAATTGATTTTCGTCGACTCCCCTAGGGTTTCTGAAATATTGGGGTATTTATAGAGCAAAGAGGCGGTTCGGGAGGCCACCGAGGTGGGCACAACCCACCAGGGCGCGCCTGGGCCTCCAAGCATGCCCTGGTGTCTTGTGCTCACCTCGGGCTGCCTCTTCGGTATTTCTTTGGCCCACTGGATGTCTTCTGGTCCAAAAAAATCCACAAAAGGTTTCACTGCGTTTGGACTCCGTTTAATATTGATTTTCTGCGATGTAAAAAACATGCAGAAAACAACGAGTGGCACTTGGCTGTGTCAATAGGTTAGTACCAAAAAAGATATAAAATGACTATAAAATGATTGTAAAACATCCAAGAATGATAATATAACAACATGGAACAATCAAAAATTATAGATACCTTGGAGACGTATCAACATCCCCAAGCTTAATTCCTACTCGTTCTCGAGTAGGTAAATGATAAAAACAGAATTTTTGATGTGGAATGCTGCCTAACATGCTCATCTCATATTCTTTTCTTTATAGCATGGACATTTGGACTTTTATATGGTTCAAAGCAATAGTCTAGTTTTGACATGAGACTTAAATACTCAAGCATATCGACAAGCAACCATGTCTTTCAAAATATCAACCGTAAAATAAGTTATCCCTAACTCATTATGCTCAATCATTGATCCATTCATGAAACACTCACATATTAGCTACACCCAATGCTCAAGTACGATCATAGTGCCCCTTAGTTGGTGATTTATAAGAGAATTTGGAGACTCAAATTAAAAGTAAAAATTGCACAAAGTAAAAGAAAGGCCCTTCACAGAGGGAAGTAGGGATTTGTAGAGGTGCCAGATCTCAAAGCGAAAAAGATAGAGATAAAAACATTTTGGGAGGCATGCTTTTCATGCCAACGAGAACGATCGAGAAGTTCCCAATACTTTCCATGCTAGATATAGCATAGGTAGTTCCCAAACAGAAATTAAAGTTTATTCCTTTTTCAACCATACTTTTACTTTCCATGGCTAGCCGTATCCATGGGTTCCTTCCATACCAACACTTTTCAAGGAATTTATTTTTTGACAATATAAAGTAAATTCATTTTTCATTTTGGGACTGGGCATCCCTAATACCTTTGCCTTACTCTCGTGCAATGACAAGTGAATAAACACTCATCGTGAGAATAACATATCTAGCATGGAAATATATTAGCCACCCCCTACTGGTTCATGAGCGGTACGAGCACACAAAAGAGAAGTTTATTTTGAAAATTAGAGATGGCACGTACAAATTTGCTTAGAACAGCAAAAGAATACCTGGACTCATAAGGCAAAACTGGTTTAAAGGATTTTGGATGCACAAGTAGTGATCATACTTAGTGCAAAATGAAGGCTAGCAAAAGATTGAGAAGCGACCAACCAAGAAACGAAAAAATCTCATAAGCGAGCATTGAGCATAATTAATATCGAATAATGCACCACAAGTAGGATGTAATTTCATTGCACAACTATTGACTTTCGTTCTTGCATAGGGAATCACAAACCTTAACACCAATATTCTTACTAAAGCATAATTACTCATCAACATGACTCACATATCACATCGTCATATCTCAAAACTATTATAAGGAATCAAGTTTATTTTGTCTAATGATCTTCATGAAAGTTTTTATTATATCCTTCTTGGATATCTATCGGTTGGGAACTAATTTTTATGTGTTGCTTTTGATAAGCTCAAACAAATATAAGTGAAAATCAGGAGCATAATATTTCTTTCTCTCAAATTAATTTAAGTGAAACAAGAGAGAATTTCTTCAAAAATACGAAAGCACACCGTGCTCAAAAAGATATAAGTGAAGCACTAGAGCAATTCCATAGCTCATAAAGATTTAAGTGAAGCATAAAGAGCAATTCTAACAAGTCATGGCATAAGTTTGGCTCTCTCAAATAGGTGTGTCTAGTGAGGATTCAAGATTTAAAACACAAAGCAAAACAAGAAAAGACTCATATCATACAAGACGCTCCAAGCAAAACTCATAATATGTGACGAATAAAAATATAGCTTCGAGTAAAATACCGATGGTTGTTAGAAGAAAGAGGGGATGACACTCGGGCATCCCCAAGCTTAGTTGCTTGCTTCCCTTTGGATAATATCTTGGGATGCCATGGGCATCCCCAAGCTTAGGATCTTCTTACTCCTTATTCCTTTATCCATCGTAACATCACTCAAAACTTGAAAAATTCAATCACACAAAACTCAACAAAACCTTCGTGAGATCCGTTAGTATAAGAAAGCAAATAACTACTATAAGTAATGTTGCAATCCATTCATAATTATTTTTGCATTATATGTAACATCCCAAAATTCTAAATTTTGGAATGTTATAAACAAATAGATAGATTGATTGATTGTTTGATTGATTGCGTGAAATTGAGTGAAATTCGAATTCTTTTTGAAAGTTAAACGAGAGGGAATAAAAGGACTTTCCCAAACTTTCATATTTGCTTTCTGATCTCCATGAATTCAAATCCTTTTCAACACAAAACCCCGGAGAGAAGATGACATGACTTCTTCCATTTATTTAAATGACAAGGGGTGTTGAAAATATTTGAATTTCATTTGAAAATATTTCCAATTCAGAAACTTTAAGCAACTCAATGATTTTCACGAGAGAAGATAAAATGACTTCCTCAAATTATGAAATATGAGTTGGGAGTTTCAAAGAATTAAATTCAAAGTTCTTTTGAGTTTATTTTTTTCAAATTGGAATACATTAGATCATCATGCATACCCTATTTTCTTGCATTTTGGTCGATCCTAGAAATTTCACGCAACTCAAGGACCTTCGGAGAGAGTTGGAGATTTCGTTATTTTCATATTTGAGAGTTTTCTCGAATTTGGAAAAGAGGATCATTTGATTTATTTATTTCATCTTCAATAATTTTTCCGATATCAAAAAATAAGAGAGGGAATAATATGACTTTCCCAAAATTTAGGAAAAATGAAGATTTAATAAATAGATCAAGTTTTGGTTTTGCCGGAGTTTTGTTTGCGTTTTATTTGGATAGGGAAAAATGCGCGTTTTCGAAAATTGCATTTTAGGTCCGGAGAAAAGTTCATTTTGTTCGACTCATTTTTAGGAGTCGGGGAAAATTTACTTTAGTAATTTTGGAGCTTGTTTAAATTTTCTTTTCTGTGTTTTTCTGCGCGCGAAATCAGTTAAAAAAAACTGGACCAAGGCCCAGCCGGGCCAAAGGCCCAAGCCAAGCCGCAGCCTCCCTGCGCGCAGCGCAGCGCCAGGCGCCAGGAGCGCCCCAGGCCGCCGCCTCTTGCTCTACGAATCCTAAAAGGATTCTAGGGTAGCCCCCTCCTCTTTCCTTTGTTACGTTTTTCTTCTATGACTCTTTTTCCTACTCTTTTTCCTATTCTATTTCTTGTCCCCTACCCCAAGTAATCTCTCCCTCCCCAATATAAATACCCCAACACCCCCCTCTCCTCACACCAAAAACCCCAAACCCCCTCTCCTCCTCAAGCCGCAGCAGCACGCAGCCCCAAGCCGCGCCCCTCACCCGCGCCGCGCCGCCCTACGCCGCCGCCGCCGGAGCCCTCGCTGGAGATCTCGCCGGAGGTTGCCCCGCGTCTCTTTTCCTCGGATCGTTTTCTTCTAATCGTTCCAATTCTTTTCTTCTCTTCTAATTCGTTTTCTTTCCGGTTCTTTTCTAAACCGTTCCGGTTTTCTAGATCGGTTTTTCGTTTCGGTTTTGTTCTCCGAAACCCTAGATCGGATTCGTTTTCTTTTCCGATTTAGTTGCCTTTGGACCGTTCGCCGGACCATTCGTCCTAACGAACATGACCACCGGATTCTTCTAGGTTAACGAATGTCCATTCGTATAACCGTTCTTCTTTTTCTTCTCGTCGGATTTATTCCGCGATCGCGATCTCAGATCCGATCTTCGTTCTAGTCTTTCTTCTCGCTCGTTTATCGGAATCAGGCGATTCAAGCGCCTGGAGTTTCGTTTCGAAACCGCCGTTCCGTCTAATCAACTTAAACAAGTTTTTGCTACTGTAAAATTTTGACCTAGTTCAACTTGCTAGAACCGAGTTGTTCTTCCGCCGTTTGTTTTCGGTTTCTTTGTTCGGTTCCTTCTTTCTTTGCAACCGGAGTTCTTAAGTTGAACCTTCTGGTTCGTTCTCTCGTTCGAGTTTTACTTGTGCTTTAGATGAGTACTTATTGTGGGGTTACTATTGCTTGCTTACGATAGATTGACCGGAGTGTGACGAGTAGATCTATCAAGAGTTTTGAGTGCGAATCATCTTCATCAACCTTGCAGGCAAGTTCACACTTTGATCATACCTTTTCTACAACCCATGTTTTATTGCATTAGATCAATCCTCTCACATTGCATGATTAGGATCTAATTAAATTGTGGGATGGGAAGTAGATGAGGTAGTACCTATTACCTGTATTATTATGAAACCCTTGGGAGTTACTTCTATGTTTGCTTATTATGCCATGCTATGCTAGTATACGTGGATTGGGTGAGTGATATCCATGACAGATGTGAGTTGATAATTTTAATGGTTTATCTAAGATGGCAACTTAAACACACATCTGGGTGGATTGAGGCACCTGATGTCTATCAGGACTTGCCTGTTTTTTTTCGGACCGCCACCCAGGCTCAAAGGGATCATAAGATCTTTCATGCTAGAAACTTCCGTGTGCATCCACAAGCCATTATGGGCTCTGGCATAGTTGACTAAGTTGTGCGAACTCTTACGGGGTGGACTAGCAGATGTAGGGGTTGTAGGTGGTACGGTCTATCCCACATGTAAGGTGCTAGCGCTTCTGAAAGACTGTGTCTCGGTCATCCGTCTTCTCAAACACCATGTAGTGCGAGAAACCAAACGGAGGCGATCGAGTCTTGTGGGGAAAAGTGCGCAAACCTCTGCAGAGTGTACAAACTAATCATGATTAGCCGTGTCCCCGGTTATGGACAACTTGAGTATCTAGTACTTGGATATCATGTGAATCTCATCACGTTACTTCTAATTAATGTTGTTGGGTTTTAATTATTTTTAATTGGGATTGAGAATGCTGTCAACCATTCTCAATGTTCAACAACCACCATGATAGTTAAATAAATTTATTCCTTTGCAGTAGGGAAAAATTGGCTTTACGAAAAAACCTTATAACCATAGAGCTTTTCCACTAGCCAAATATGCATGTAGTGATAGCCATTGTTCATCATTCTCTATGGTGTGAATTTGCCAGTACATTCAATGTACTGACCCGTTTCGGGCTGCAACGTCTTATGTTGCAGGTTTCTTACGACGAGTAAGTGATACGTTAGGGTTATGATTTCTACACTCAACTTTGCCGTTGGTGTTGATGGGAATCCACAACCTTGTTGCTTCCGCTATTTGGATTGAGGTAATAGTATTTACGTTACTATATACATGTGATTTACCTCTGTTATAAATCCTTCGAGTACTGTGTGTGTCAGCATACCGATCCAGGGATGACACATAAGCACAGAGACTTGATCCATTCGGGTCGGGTCGCTACAAGATGGTATCACAGCACATGTTGACTGTAGGACGTGACCCTAGAAACTGGCAAGCCCATAGCAAAGATTTTTCTCTACAACTTTCTCTTTCAAAAGGATCTTTTACCTCTCTTCTCTTCTGAGTTTATTCAAATTTCCCTTTAGTGAGACCATACCCCTTTTCCCTTTTGACCACGAAGATTCGACTAATGAAACCACTTCAAGAAGTACAGGATATCAGACAAGTAAGACCATTCGGAATGAAGAGGATTTTACCATACATTATGGAAACTACAATTGTGAAGACTCTGAAGATTAGGAGAATTGGAGGCTCTGAAGAATCCTCAGATTTGTATGACCGAGGAATGCTACCCTTATGGAACTTGGCAGATTATGGAAGTTGTCAATACCCGAGATCAAGATGTATCAGAAAAAGACTGAAACAAGGAGTATGAGAACTCGAAGTTTTGTCAAAGAAACCCTAAGGCAGGAGATATCAACTATGGAATGATAGCTCATGGAAATGACAAGAGCAGAAACACAGCTATCCAAGAAGCTATCTCGCGCTGATGCTATTGTCCCCATGCTGAGTTAAGGATGCATGTCATCAGAATGGATTTGATGGAAGAAGGCTGATGGAGCACCTATTAGTAAGATGACATTTTAACCTTAGCTAGTGTAACACCAGGATCTGGAGTATTACATCAAGAAGTTTAAGGTGGAGCTCCAGGAAGTCGTATAAGACAAGGAAGTATTTCATGAGGAACTCAGGATCCTGAAGACGAGAGTAGCCAAGCTGGAGGAGCTACAACCTCGAGATATCGGAGAATTGTCAAGAACTGAAGGACAGTATACCATGGTTCATGTGAAGGATGTTGAAACCAGAAGTTTGGAATGCAATTCCAGAATATTCAAGGATGTCACGAGAGACTTCGCGTCAACAGAGTTAATCTGGCAAAAGAACTTGAGAAGGACAAGCATGATTGGAAGAAGCCAATGGAGACATAAACAAGGCTTGAAGAGTTTGGCGACGTTGACCTTAGCAGACCAAACCCCTGTTATACACCTACGTTAGATGCGACGATTGTGAGCTGTCAATTGTTTGTTGTTTTTCCGACAGCCACAATAAAATCTGTCTTTTCAAAACTGTTGTTTGTATTGTGTGCATTCCTCTCTCTTATCTCACCCCAAACCCATGGACCCAATAGATGATGAATGGAGATGAGCTTGTATTTTCTGGACCAATGAGTCAATTGGAGACAGACCGATGGATTCAGAACAAGGAGGATCATATGGAGAACAACCCTATAGTCGAAAAGGATATGGCCCAGTATGCTCTACAATGCTTTGAAAGAGGTGCTGCTACTTGGTGGAGGATGTACCAAACCATCAATGGATGGCAAGGAGTAACCACTTGGAAAGAATTTAAGTTGACTTTGCTAAAATCTCGGTTTGTGTCCCAGAAATTGGAGCCTTATGGAAAGGATATGAAGAAAATTGTGCACGCAAGCTTTGTGGAGAAATAGGACACAACCATAAAGAACACAAGGATGAATGCCCTAATTGTGAAGGAAGTCACCCAGCTGAAGAATGCCCAACTAGGCAGATCACTTGTTTCTTGTGTGAAGGGACTACCCACTACCCTGCTCAGTGTCACATTTACCCCATGGTACGAAGGACCGTACAACAGAAGAAATAAGTAAAGAAAGGAGCCCTTATGGAAATTTTAGAAGAACCCGTGATGAAGGAAGATGTGGAGGACACACCCAAAGAAGAACCAATTAAACCCTGCACCAAGTCTTGCTATTCATGTGGAGAAGAAGGACACATCTCCCAGAATTGTATGAATGGGGATCTAGTAGAATTCCCGGCTGAGGAAGTAGAGTATGACCCATAGGAAATGGAAGCCCTGATTGGAATGGAAAAGTCCAGAAAGAGAAGCAGATTGGATTCCAGGAAGGACCTAAGTCATATCACCTATTATAGGTGCAAGGAGTCAGGGCACTACCTCCACAGTTGTCCAAAAAGGAAGCCAAGAACCCAAGGAGGCTATATAATCACAAGAAAACCTCAAAACTTGTCAGATGTAATATGTTTCCGTTGTAATAAAGCAGGGCACTTTGCCAGAGATTGTCCGAAGGAGAAGGAGACTTGTGATAAGTAGTTGAGTTTGTAACAGAAGAAATATAGTCGTAGTAGTGAGGACATTTCCCTTTATATTGAGGTGTCGAGTTGAGGCATGTAATGGAAAAACAGGAGATTGTAATAATTTGAGAATCAATAAAGTTAGCAGTATTGGTACTGATTTGGATTTTATGAGTTACTCTATGAGGAAAGATGTTGACCATTTTTGAGGATATGAGAGATATGGTCTATAAAATATTGGAGCATTTTAAGGGTGGTAGTACCCTGTAAGAACCATTGACCCCTGGAAAAGATAAGCATACTCCACTGAGTGGATTTCGGACAAAATGAATACGAGTTTTGTCTCGATATGTGTGATACCCTAAGAGTAAGTAGGATGAAGTTGGAGACCGTCCGTTGGACCAAATGTGATCAAGGAGTCAGAAGAGAATGTTAAGTTGATTTGAGATAGACTGAAGGTAGCTCAGTCCAGGCAGAAGAGTTATGTAGACTCAAAAACTCAAGGAGGTAGTCTATGAAATTGGAGACAGAGCATGTCTTCATGTGTTCCCTCTGTGAGGAGTTAAACGAATTGGAGTTAAGGGACAGTTAGCCCCGAGATTTGTAGGACCATACCGAGTTTTGGAGCATATGAGAGAAGTGGCCTACAAGTTTGAGTTACCCGAAGGACTGTCAGGAGTTCAAGATGTGTTTCACGTTTCCCAGTTGAAGAAGTGCCATGCAGAGATAGCCAATATTCCCCTATAAGGATGCTTGACCGCGGAAAGAATAATGATGTTCCACGAAGTGGAATATGGACTTCATAAGTATAAGTTTTTATCTTGGTATGTGGGGTATTCCACGAGGATGAAGAGATGAATTACTATTGGATATAAAGGAGGTATGATGTTGGAAATATGGAAAACTCCATGATGAGTCTGAGTAAACATGTCCTAGTTTGGTGCCAATAGAAGGAATGAAGACAGTACAATTGGATGGATTTAAGTATGCTAGGAAGCTGGAAGTTGGATGTGGAACAACGATAAGTTGCCCGATGATAAGATCAAGGACTACAAGTGATGAGGTGTGCCATAACCCACAGGCCCCAAGACCTGCCAAGAAGCAAGTACATTCTTGCTGAAGGAAAAACCCTGAAAGAAGTTACGATTTTATCGACAGACGATCTTATAGGAGTTACGCAAAACCTGAGAGTTGTGAAGGAACGATAGATGGTTGTTTGGCTTGCAGAATCTATGGATTTATCCGAACTTGGTTCGTCGACAAGAGAAATTCTGCAATGCTTGTGAGGATGACCGAGTGTTAGAATGCGAGATTCGCTAAACTGTATACAAGGTAATGATTTGGGTGCGGGATGGATTGATCACCATACTGACTTACTCTTATTATTCGCCTTGCTATATGGGATGGTAAATCTGAGTGACTTACCTATAGTAGAGAGACGACGATATTAAACCTTGTTAAACCTTAGAATGGTATAGGTATTTTTCCCTTGTACACGGCAGTTTTTTTTGCCAACCGTAGGTTATACAGTGAGGATCAACCAAGACCCATTTCCTGCAGGAGAAACCATAAATTGTTGACCACCATGAGATATCAATAGTTGTTCAGTTTTGGCGTCAGACCCGTCAGCTAAGAAGACCCAATCTCGGAAGAACCTTACCAAGAGGAAAGGAAAAAAAGAATTATGGTAAGGTTATGCCACTACCGGAAGAGCCCGGATAAGGAATTATCCTGAAGATCTAAGAAGACCGACACTGTCAAGAATATGGATGAAGTATATGAGTTTTTCTAAGGGTGGTAGCACCCCAGACCCCGGAGACGATTGATGGATTTTGAGGAGACCCCCAAACCCTAACCTTTTCTTGCTAGCCTCTCCGAATCTCGAGGACGAGATTCCTTTTAAGGGTGGTAGGTTTGTAACATCCCAAAATTCTAAATTTTGGAATGTTATAAACAAATAGATAGATTGATTGATTGTTTGATTGATTACGTGAAATTGAGTGAAATTCGAATTCTTTTTGAAAGTTAAACGAGAGGGAATAAAAGGACTTTCCCAAACTTTCATATTTGCTTTCTGATCTCCATGAATTCAAATCCTTTTCAACACAAAACCCCGGAGAGAAGATGACATGACTTCTTCCATTTATTTAAATGACAAGGGGTGTTGAAAATATTTGAATTTCATTTGAAAATATTTCCAATTCAGAAACTTTAAGCAACTCAATGATTTTCACGAGAGAAGATAAAATGACTTCCTCAAATTATGAAATATGAGTTGGGAGTTTCAAAGAATTAAATTCAAAGTTCTTTTGAGTTTATTTTTTTCAAATTGGAATACATTAGATCATCATGCATACCCTATTTTCTTGCATTTTGGTCGATCCTAGAAATTTCACGCAACTCAAGGACCTTCGGAGAGAGTTGGAGATTTCGTTATTTTCATATTTGAGAGTTTTCTCGAATTTGGAAAAGAGGATCATTTGATTTATTTATTTCATCTTCAATAATTTTTCCGATATCAAAAAATAAGAGAGGGAATAATATGACTTTCCCAAAATTTAGGAAAAATGAAGATTTAATAAATAGATCAAGTTTTGGTTTTGCCGGAGTTTTGTTTGCGTTTTATTTGGATAGGGAAAAATGCGCGTTTTCGAAAATTGCATTTTTGGTCCGGAGAAAAGTTCACTTTGTTCGACTCATTTTTAGGAGTCGGGGAAAATTTACTTTAGTAATTTTGGAGCTCGTTTAAATTTTCTTTTCTGTGTTTTTCTGCGCGCGAAATCAGTTAAAAAAAACTGGACCAAGGCCCAGCCGGGCCAAAGGCCCAAGCCAAGCCGCAGCCTCCCTGCGCGCAGCGCAGCGCCAGGCGCCAGGAGCGCCCCAGGCCGCCGCCTCTTGCTCTACGAATCCTAAAAGGATTCTAGGGTAGCCCCCTCCTCTTTCCTTTGTTACGTTTTTCTTCTAGGACTCTTTTCCCTACTCTTTTTCCTATTCTATTTCTTGTCCCCTACCCCAAGTAATCTCTCCCTCCCCAATATAAATACCCCAACACCCTCCCCCTCTCCTCACACCAAAAACCCCAAAACCCCTCTCCTCCTCAAGCCGCAGCAGCACGCAGCCCCAAGCCGCGCCCCTCACCTGCGCCGCGCCGCCCTACGCCGCCGCCGCCGGAGCCCTCGCCGGAGATCTCGCCGGAGGTTGCCCCGTGTCTCTTTTCCTCGGATCGTTTTCTTCTAATCGTTCCGATTTTTTCTTCTCTTCTAATTCATTTTCTTTCCGGTTCTTTTCTAAACCGTTCCGGTTTTCTAGATCGGTTTTTCATTTCGGTTTTCTTCTCCGAAACCCTAGATCAGATTCGTTTTCTTTTCCGATTTAGTTGCCTTTGGACCGTTCGCCGGACCGTTCGTCCTAACGAACGTGACCACCGGATTCTTCTAGGTTAACGAACGTCCGTTCGTATAACCGTTCTTCTTTTTCTTCTCGTCGGATTTATTCCGCGATCGCGATCTCAGATCCGATCTTCGTTCTAGTCTTTATTCTCGCTCGTTTATCGGAATCAGGCGATTCAAGCGCCTGGAGTTTCGTTTCGAAACCGCCGTTCCGTCTAATCAACTTAAACAAGTTTTTGCTACTGTAAAATTTTGACCTAGTTCAACTTGCTAGAACCGAGTTGTTCTTCCGCCGTTTGTTTTCGGTTTCTTTGTTCGGTTCCTTCTTTCTTTGCAACCGGAGTTCTTAAGTTGAACCTTCTGGTTCGTTCTCTCGTTCGAGTTTTACTTGTGCTTTAGATGAGTACTTATTGTGGGGTTACTATTGCTTGCTTACGATAGATTGACCGGAGTGTGACGAGTAGATCTATCAAGAGTTTTGAGTGCGAATCATCTTCATCAACCTTGCAGGCAAGTTCACACTTTGATCATACCTTTTCTACAACCCATGTTTTATTGCATTAGATCAATCCTCTCACATTGCATGATTAGGATCTAATTAAATTGTGGGATGGGAAGTAGATGAGGTAGTACCTATTACCTGTATTATTATGAAACCCTTGGGAGTTACTTCTACATTTGCTTATTATGCCATGCTATGCTAGTAGACGTGGATTGGGTGAGTGATATCCATGACAGATGTGAGTTGATCATTTTAATGGTTTATCTAAGATGGTAACTTAAACACACATCTGGGTGGATTGAGGCACCTGATGTCTATCAGGACTTGCCTGTTTTTTTTCGGACCGCCACCCAGGCTCAAAGGGATCATAAGATCTTTCATGCTAGAAACTTCCGTGTGCAGCCACAAGCCATTATGGGCTCTGGCATAGTTGACTAAGTTGTGCGAACTCTTACGGGGTGGATTAGCAGATGTAGGGGTTGTAGGTGGTACGGTCTATCCCACATGTAAGGTGCTAGCGCTTCTGAAAGACTGTGTCTTGGTCATCCGTCTTCTCAAACACCATGTAGTGCGAGAAACCAAACGGAGGCGATCGAGTCTTGTGGAGAAAAGTGCGCAAACCTCTGCAGAGTGTACAAACTAATCATGATTAGCCGTGTCCCCAGTTATGGACAACTTGAGTATCTAGTACTTGGATATCATTTGAATCTCATCACGTTACTTCTAATTAATGTTGTTGGGTTTTAATTATTTTTAATTGGGATTGAGAATGCTGTCAACCGTTCTCAATGTTCAACAACCACCATGATAGTTAAATAAATTTATTCCTTTGCAGTAGGGAAAAATTGGCTTTACGCAAAAACCTTATAACCATAGAGCTTTTCCACCAGCCAAATATGCATGTAGTGATAGCCATTGTTCATCATTCTCTATGGTGTGAATTTGCCAGTACATTCAATGTACTGACCCGTTTCGGGCTGCAACGTCTTATGTTGCAGGTTTCTTACGACGAGTAAGTGATACGTTAGGGTTACGATTTCTACACTCAACTTTGCCGTTGGTGTTGATGGGAATCCACAACCTTGTTGCTTCCGCTATTTGGATTGAGGTAATAGTATTTACGTTACCATATACATGTGATTTACCTCTGTTATAAATCCTTCGAGTACTGTGTGTGTCAGCATACCGATCCAGGGATGACACGTAAGCACAAAGACTTGATCCATTCGGGTCGGGTCGCTACATTATATCTACTATATTCCAACTTTTCTATGGCAAAAAATCTTCAAAGAAAACCATAGAATCATCAAAACAAGCACACAACGCAAAGAAAACGGAATCTGTCAAAAACAGAACAGTCTAAAGCAATCTGGATATTTTGAATACTTCTGTAACTCCAAAAATTCTTAAAAATTAGGAACACATGAGAAATTTGCGTATTAATCTTCTGCAAAAAGAATTGGTATTTTATCGCGTTCCTGTTAAAAATGAGAATTATTTTCGTGAGAGCAAAAGTTTTTGTTTTTCAGCAAGATCAAATCAACTATCACCCAACAAGATCCTAAAGGCTTTACTTGGCACAAACACTAATTAAAACACACAAAAAACAATCATAAGAGTAGCATAATTGTGAAAACACTCAAGATCAAAAATCAAAAGACAAAAATAAATTTTATTCATTGGGTTGCCTCCCAACGAGCGCTATCGTTTTACGCCCCTAGCTAGGCATAAAGCAAGGATCTCAGCATTGTCATCTTTGTTTCTAGATCCATATGATGCCCTCGTGATTGATTCATATGGTGGCCTAATTTTTGTTCTAGGGAAGTTTTTCATCCCCTTCCTTAGTGGAAATTGAAATTTAATATTGCCTTCTTTCATATCAATCACGGCACCAATAGTACGTAAAAATGGTCTACCAAGAATAATTGGACAAGACGGATTGCAATCAATATCAAGAACAATAAAAATATATGGGCACATAATTACTATTTGCAATAATAAGAACATCATTAATTCTTTCCATATACTTTTTAATAGTAGAATCCGCCAAGTGCACATTTAAAGAACACTCTTCAATATCGGTAAGACCAAGCACATCACATAAAGATTTCGGAATTGTAAAAACACTAGCACCCAAGTCACATAAATAAAAACACTCATAATTTTTAATCTAGACTTTGATAGTAGGTTCCCACTCATCATGCAATTTTCTAGGAATTGAAACTTCTAATTCCAAGTTTTCTTCCAAAGCTTTCATCAAAGAATCAACAATATGTTTAGTAAAAGCTTTATTTTGTTCATAAGCATGGGTGAATTTATCATGGATTGCAACAAATAAATACAATCAATCAAAAAGCAACTATCATAGTTAAAGTATTTGTAATCCAAAAGAGTGGGCACATCACTAGTTAAAGTTTTGACCTCTTTAAACCCACTTTTATCAATTTTGTCAACAAGAATTTCACCCTCCGAATTATCGGGACGCCTTCTAGCTAAAGTTAAATATTCTCCAGTCCCTTTATCATCAATTTTAACTTTACTAAACAAGGAATCAATATAAGAAACACCAACCATTTTCATATCTTCGTCACTTTTATGAAAGCAATCATTAGAAAATGCTTTTTCTAAAAATTCTCTTCTAGCTCTAAGCATAGTGGTTCTTTTCTTACTTTCATCCATAGAAACATAAAAAGCTTTAATTTATTCCTCAACTTTAGGCACAAAAATTTGCATCTTTAAATTTTCTACATCATGAGAAATTCTATCAACACTTCTAGACAAATCATCAATCTTATTCAACTTTTATTCCATTGTAGCATTGAAAACCTTTTGAGTATTGATAAATTCTTTAATATTATTCTCAAGATCAGAGGTGTTCCTATTATTATAAGAAGGATTACCATAGGAATTACCATAATCATTAGAGGAATTACTAGGAAAAGGCCTAGGATTAAAATTACCTCTATAAGCATTGTTATCGAAATTGTTTCATGATATAAAATTCACATCTGTGGCATCACTATTTTGCTCAATCAAAGTAGACAAAGGCACATCATTAAAATCAATAGGGGCACTTTTATTAGCAACCAATTTCATAAGAGCATCAACTTTTTCACTCAAAGAAGAAATTTCTTCAACCGAATTAACTTTTTTACTAGTAGGAGCTCTTTTGGTATGCCATTGTGAATAATTTACCATAATATTATCAAGCAATTTGGTGGCTTCACCCAAAGTAATTTCCATAAAAGTACCACCCGTGATGGAATCTAAAATATTACGAGAAACAAAATTCAACCCCGCATAAAAAAATTGTATGATCATCCAAAGATTTAACCCATGAGTTGGGAAATTCCTTAGCATCATTTTCATCCTTTTCCCAAGATTGTGCAACATGCTCAAGTTTAAGTTGCTTGAAATACATGATCTGGGTTCTAAGGGAAATAATTTTTGCGGGTAGAAAATACTTAGTAATAAAAGCATCCTTGCACTTATCCCAAGAATCGATACTACTGCAAGGGAAAGAAGAAAAACAAATTTTTGGACGATCTCGCAAAGAAAACGGAAATAATTTCATCTCCACAACATCATTGTCTGATACGTCTCCGACGTATCTATAATTTATGAAGTATTCATGCCATGTTTACAACGATTCCATATAATTTTGGTATGATTTGATTAGAACTAACTCGAACTGACGCTGTTTTCAGCAGAACTACCATGGTGTTGTTTTTGTCCAGAAATAAAAGTCCTCGGAGCGAGCTGAAAATTAACAGAGATTTTTTTGGAAAATATGAAAAATACTGGAAGAAAAGGATACGGAAGAGCAGTCCCAGGCCACCACAAGGGTGGGGGTGCGCCCCTCGACCTTGTGATCGCCTCGTGGGCCCCCTGAAATGAAACCAACGCCAACCCTTCCTATAAATCCTAAAAACCCCAGAACTGAAGATAGATCGGGAGTTTTGCCGTCGTACGCCTTTGTAGCCACGAAAAATCAATCTAGGCCCTCTCTGGCACGCCATCATCACCAAAGGCCATGGAGGAGGATCCCGGAGGAGGCCATCATCACCATGGAGGCCAAGGACCAGAGGGAGAACCTCTCCCTATCTAGGGGGGAGGCCATGGAGGAGGAAGCACAAGGGGGAGAACCTCCCCCTCTCTCTCGGTGGCACCGGAGTGCCATCGGGGGAACCATCGGCGCGGTGATCGTCTTCATCAACATCACCATCCTCATCTCTTTTATGCGGTCCACTCTCCCGCACCCTGCTGTAATCCCCTACTTGAACATGGTGCTTTATGCCACATATTATGATCCAATGATGTTTTGCCATCCTATGATGTTTTGAGTAGATTTCTTTTGTCTTTTGGGTTGATTGCTGATATAGATTGGTTTCAGTTGTATGTTTTATTTTGGTGCTGTCCTATGGTGCTCTTCGTGTCGTGCAAGCGTGAGAGATTCCTGCTGTAGGGTTTGCAATGTGATCATGGTTTGCTTATTGTCTGTGTTGTGTGAGTGACTGAAACACAAACACGGGTAAGCGGGTCATGGCGTATGGGAATAAAAGGGACTTGATGTGTTAATGCTATGGTTGGGTTTTACCTTAATGATCTTTAGTAGTTGCAGATGCTTGCTAGAGTTCTAATCATAAGTGCATATGATCCAAGAAGAGAAAGTATGTTAGCTTATGCCTCTCCCTCATATGAAATTGCAATATTGATTACTGATCTTGTTAACAATTGCCTAGGACAATTCCGCACACCGACTCATCATTATTCCACACTCGTTATTTATAATATATAGTAATATATTCTAACTTTATATTAATAGCACCTACTTTTATATTTTAGTTCTCCGATATCATGCAAAGTTATCCTCTTCATACCCACAACGTAGTTTTATTTCGTTCAGTGTACGTAGAGTCGTATCAGCGCCATATAGGACTTGAGAGAATATTGATCTTACCTTTAGCTCCTTGTGGGTTCGACACTCCATACTTATCATTTCCACATTTGGAAAGTGCTACAATGATTCCTTGCACTTGAGGATTATCAAGCTCTTTCTGGTGTCGTTGTCGGGGAGCAGTAGCGTGGGGTTGATATTCTCGTGTATGCTTGTTTGGTTTCTTCACTAAGTAGATTTTGTTTTCCCTTTTTTTTGTTTAGTTGTGGGTGAAACAAACAAAAAGAATGAAAATGCAAAAAAATTACTTGCTTCTTATGCCTAAAAACTTTCAAAAAGAGAAGTGATTGGAAGGTTGTGCATTGGAGAAGTGAGGGTCGACCTTGAACAATTGTGTTCATGCTCATGGAAACAATGTAGAATTTTTCATGGAAGTTTCTAAAAAATAAGTATCCCCTTGTATATATCCGTCGTATTATAAAAATAATGTGTCATGGTTTGGCTTTAGGATGCTTAAATTGCTTGTTCGGTGTGTGCAGCAAAAAAAATAGAAACTTTTGTTGTAGTCTTTTAATTTTCATTTTTTACTGGAGCATGATAAAATCTTGAAATTTTTACATAATAATTATTCGAAAAAATTAGATTGTCCTAATTTTTTAGAATTTTTGAAGTTACAGAAGTATATGAAAGTTCCAGATTACTACAAACTGTCCTGTTCTTGACAGATTCTATTTTCTATGTGCTGTTCACTTATTTTGATGAATATATGGGTAGTATCGGGGGGGGGGGGGTATGAACCATGGTGAAGTTGGAATATAGTAGATATAATGCTAATATTAAATTGGAATGAGTTTACAACAGTACCTAAAGGTAGTGATTTGCTTTATTATACACTACAAAAAAAAGACACATCCATGACATTTTGGGCCGAACGATTTTTTTTTCTGTCATACTTATGACACTTCTATGACGATAATTGTGACAAGACTCGGTATCATCATACATGTGGTGGGGTCCTACTTGTATGACAAAAAATCATGACAGAAAATGGGCTTTTCGTCCTGGGCAGGCCGGAGACGCAGCTGCATGACATTCTTTGGACCGTCCATGACGAAAAAACCGTGGTAGAAGCGAGGGCGAGGAAAATATCGGGGAGTTCCCGGTTACGGTGGGTGGTCGGGGGTCGAGCGATGCGCGTTTCTCTCGTATGTACGCACATGTGTGTGAGGCGTTGGGGTCTAACTGAACCCGAACGATTGCACTGCAGGCTACTCATTACTGAACCCGAGCGATCGATCAATCCCTTGCTGTTAACTGAACCCGAGTGATTCCTTCGCAACTGCTGCTAACTGAAGCCGATCGATGCTGCCTCGAGATGAACAGTGAGCGTTGTTGGGGGGGGGGGTTGGATGAACAGTTCTTGGTGGGGAGTTGGATGAACAGGACCCCGTGGTAGTAGAGGCCGTTGCCGCTAGATGAACAGTACCCCGATCGATCGAGCCGGTGGATGAACATGACCCCGTGGAGGGGTGGATGAACAAGACCCCGTGGAGGGCTAGATGAACAGGACCCCGTGGAGGGATGGATGAACAGGACCCCGTGGAGGGCTGGGTGAATAGTAGCCTGTGGAGGGGTGGTTGAACAGGACCCCATGGAGAGGGCTGGTTGAACAGTAGCCGGTGGAGGAGCGCGCGGTGGAGGCTGGATGAACAGGAGCCCGTGGATGAATAGTCGCAGGTGGAGGCTGGAGGAGGTCAACGGTGGATGAACAGTAGCCCGTGGAGGTAGTCGACGGTGGAGATGAACAGTATCCCATGGAGTCCCGTTTTTTGGTACGCCACACCCCTCCCGATGAACAGGACCCCCGTTTTGACCGTAGCGCTCCAACACAAGTCCGTTTCCTCCGTTTTGCAGTATGCCACACCCCTCTCGATCAACAGGACCCCGTTTCGACCGTAGGAGGTTCGTTTCCTCCATTTTGTGGCACGCCAGACCCCTCCCGATGAACAGATCCCGTTTCAACTGTGGCCGGTCGAACACAAGGCCGTTTCCTCTGTTCTGCGGTACGCCAGGCCTCGTTTCCATCAGCTGTTCCGTCCAAGTCGGTTGGCTCCCGATGAACAGCACACGTTCCATTGCCTCGCGATGAACACAACGCATTCCGTTGCCTCCCCATGAACACGATGCGATGCAATTTCTCCGTTCCGACCCAGCCATGTACACAAGCCCTGGCCGTATGTATGCGTGAGTAGGTGTTCGAGACCCCGCCCGTATGTATGTACATGGCCATATTTTATTTCTTGCACCCTGGCCGTTGTACGTACGTGTACATCCTACGTGCGCGCCTCTACTACGACACGTGCATGCCTCTACATCGATCAGTATGTACGTACACGTTCGCGACCAGAATGACAACACTACTTATGCTTCGAACAGGTGTGTCCCGACTGTCAGGCACTTCCTTGCTTGCGAAGATGTAGCTGGTGGGTCCCAGCAGTCAGGGGGCGAATCATTTTTTTGCCCGTAATATGGACGCACTTCCTTGCGTGCGAAGATGTAGCTGGTGGGTCCCAACAGTTAAGGGGGAAACATTTTTTCATGAAATATGGTGGCCCGTCCGATGGGTCCCTGCTGTCAGGTGGAGGAATCATTATTTTCCGTGTAATAAGGAGGCACTTCCTTGCTGTGGCCGTGGACCCAGCTGTCAGCCTCTCCATGTACAGTACTCTTCTGATGGAAGTTGGTCGTTGACCACATTGACCATGCCGTGCCAAGAGCATCAAGGTGGTGGACGGCGGCGAGGCCTAGGAAGGGGACGACGCGGAGCCGGGGAAGACGCCGCAGTGCATGCCCACGCGGAGAGGAGTACGAGGGTTCAATGGTTCGGCTGCAGTGTGAGGCTACCATCGCTGCATGGCCTGGCTAGCGGTGGGAGTAGTAGGGGGTGGTGAGGCCTCTGTGGCAGCACAGCCGGCCACGAGAGGCAGGAGCAGGCGGCATGACCGGCGCTGCTTTGGGCGGCTGGAGCAAGAAGACCAGAGGTTGAAGAAGCACTACAGCCGTTGGATGGACATCGTATGGTCACTGGATCTAGAATCGTTCATATTGACTAAGTTGACAAAGTCCTCCGTCCCCGTCAACTTAGTAGGCCCACAAGTCAGCTTCCCACTATGCTGGGTCCCAGCTAGCAGGGAGAGTATTCATTTTTTTGTGCATAATAAGGAGGCACTTCCTTGCATGCGAAGATATAGCTGGTGGGTCTGACCTATCAGCGGGGGGAACATTTTTTTTCACGAAATACAGAGGCCCTTCCGGTGGATCCCAGATGTCAGGTGGAGGAATCATTATTTTGCGCGTAATAAGGAGGCATTTCCTTGTGTGCGGCCGTGGAACCAGCTGTTAGCCTCTCCACGTAAAGTCCACGTCCGATGGATGTTGTTAGTTGACCATGTTGACCACGCCGCGCCGAGAGCACCAGGGCATTGGACGACGGTGAGGCCTAGGAAGGGGGCGACGCGAAGCCGGGGAAGAGGCGGTAGTGGATGCCCACGCGGAGAGGAGTACGAGGGTTCACTAGTTCTACTACGGTGTGAGGCTGCCGTCGCCGCACAATAACAGGGGGTGTGGATGAGTAGAGGGATGGCCTGGCCAGCGGTGGGAGTAGTAGGGGGCGGTGAGGCCTCTATGGCAGCACAGCTGACCACGGGAGGCAGGAGCAGGCGACACGACCGGTGCTGCTTTGGGCGGCTGGAGCAAGACCAGAGGTTGAAGAAGCACGACGGCCGTTGGATGGACATCGTACGGTCACTACAGCTAGAATCATTTATAATGACTAAGTTGACAAAGCCCTTGGTACTCGTCAACTTAGTAGGCCCACAGGTCAGCCTACGAAACGGTGCACCCCAGATGTCAAGGGAGGAATCATTTTTTGGACGGTTGAAGGTAGAATATCCGAGGTTGAAGAAGAAGCACGACATCCATTGATGGACATCCAACGGCCACTGCTGCTAGAACCGTATGTTGACTATAAGTTGACAAAGCTTTGCATACGCATCAACTTACTTTTTTTAGGGGACGTGTCAACTTAGTAGGCCCACAAGTGTGTGGCAGAGAACTTATAGCCCATTTGCAATTTGTAAGAAGGTACAACCATTTTTGAATTCTAATGGAATTTACTACAACTCATTTACAGTTTGTTAAAAGTACAACCCATTTTCTAGCAAGCACAACGATTACTAATTTCAACCAACCGTTCAAAACAGAATTCGAAATTTTTTCCCACATTTTGATGGGATCCGAAATATTTTTATCCCAAAATTTCTAGTCAGATTAAATACAATTTCAATATAAATTTGTATTATGTAAAAATCCAATGAAATATTGCGCGCGCAAAAAATAATGAAATTAAAATTTTCAAAATCCCAAAACAATATTTTATAAACTAATTACATGTTTGGTGCATTTTTTATGGTTACTGCCCAGTTTTTATAATTACATCCCATTTAATATTTATTAAAGCCCATTTTCCTGTTAAGCCTAATGCATCCCTCCTAGGAAAGATTTGCAGCCTGGCGGGGTGGAGAATAACAAGTTGACCTTGCATGGGTATTCCTCAAAAAAGTATAGCTGGGCTAGCCATTTTCAGCTTGAAAAAAATAATATCTGGGCTGGATATCTGGCCTGGGCTAGACGGGCCACAGCCCGCCCAGTTAATACCCTGCTCTCCTCTGAACAACAACGAAAATATCGCTCAAGAAAAACTCTGTAGTGCTCACACCTCAAAAATACAAATACTGCTCGAGCTGCTTGGTCCCATCTGTCGGGCGCTCCTTGTGCAATTCTCTCGTTTATTGACTACATAGGTTGACAATGGTGTGGGACCGTGATGTCAGGAAATAAGGAGGAAGCAAAAAAATATAGTTGTACAAAATAAGGAGGCACTTGCGTACGTACGGCTATGGCCCTAGTGGGTCCCTACTGTCATCCAGTCAAAATAAAGTCATCTCCTGAATCCTCATGTTCGTTGACCATGTTGACAATGCTCGGTGCCACAACGAGCGCAACAACTCGAAGGACGACGGAGAGGGCCTCGCGGGCCCTACGGATGGTCTGATACAACGTTTGTTGCTCACACTACAAAAAAAAGACACATCCGTGACATTTTGGGCCGAACGAAATTTTTTTCTGTCATACATATGACACTTCTATGACGATAATTGTGACAAAACCCGGTATCATCATAGATATGGTGGGCTCCTACTTCTATGACAAAAAATCATGACAGAAAATGGGATTTTCGTCCTGGGCGGGCCGGAGACGCAGCTGCATGACATTCTTTGGGCCGTCCATGACGGAAAAAACCGTGGTAGAAACGAGGGGGAGGAAAATTTCGGGGAGTTCGCGGTTATGGTGGGAGGTCGGGGGCTGAGCGATGCGCGTTTCTCTCGTACATGTATGCGCGTGTGTGCGAGGCGTTGGCTCTAACTGAACCCGAGCGATTGCAATGCAGGCTACGTGTTATTGAACCTGAGCGATCGATCGATGGCTGTTAACTGAACCTGATCGAGCGATTCCTTCGCTACTGCTGCTAACTAAAGCCGATCGATGGGATGAACAGTGAGTGTTGCGGGGGGGGGGGGGGGGGTTGGATGAACAGTGAGCGGTGGCGTTGCCTCTGGATGAACAGGACCCCGTGGTGTGGTGGAGGGCTGGATGAATAGTAGACAGTGGAGGGATGGATGAACAGGACCCCATGGCGTGGAGGGCTGGATGAACAGTAGACGGTGGAGGGGTGGTTGAACAAGACCCCGTGGTGTGGAGGGCTGGATGAACAGTAGACGGTGGAGGGGTGCCCGTGGAGGGGTGGTTGAACAGGACCCCGTGGTGTGGAGGGCTGGATGAACAGTAGCCGGTGGAGTAGCACGCGGTGGAGGCTGGATGAACAGGAGCCCATGGAGGCTGGAGGAGGTCGACGGTGGAGATGAACAGTATCCCGTGGAGTCCCGTTTTGCGGTACGCCACACCCCTCCCGATGAACAGGACCCCCGTTTCGACCGTAGCGCTCCAACATAAGTCCGTTTCCTCCGTTTTGCGGTACGCCACACCCCTCCCGATCAACAGGACCCCCATTTCGACCGTAGGAGGTCCATTTTCTCCGTTTTGCGGTACGCTAGAGCCCTCCCGATGAATAGGATCCCGTTTTGAACGTGGCCGGTCGAACACAAGGCCGTTTCCTCCGTTCTGCGGTACGCCAGGCCTCGTTTCCATCGCCTGTTCCGTCCAAGCCCTCTCGATGAACACGACACATTCCGTTGCCTCCCCATGAACACGACGCATTTCGTTGCCTCCCCATGAACACGACGCATTCCGTTGCCTCCCCATGAACACGACGACGACGCCGTTTCTCCGTTCCGACCCAGCCATGTACACGAGCCCTGGCCGTACGTATGCGCGAGTAGGCGTTCGAGACCCCGCCCGTATGTACACATACGTGGCCGTATTTTCTTTCTTGCACCCTGGTCGCCTCTACTACGACACGCGCGCGCCTCTACATCCACTAGTATATATGTACGTACACGTTCGCGACCAGAATGACAACGCTACGTATGCTTCGACCAGGTGGGTCCCGACTGTCAGGCACTTCCTTGCGTGCAAAGATGTAGCTGGTGGGTCCCAGCAGTCAGGGGGCGAAATACGGTGGCCCGTCTGATGGGTCCCCGCTGTCAGGTGGAGGAATAATTATTTTGCACGTAATAAGGAGGCACTTCCTTGCTGCGGCCGTGGACCCAGCTGTCAGCCTCTCCATGTACAGTCCACGTCCGATGGAAGCCGTTCCTTGACCATGTTGACCACGCCGCGCCGAGAGCACCAGGGCGGTGGACGATGGCTAGGCCTAGGAAGGGGACGACACGGAGCTGGGGAGGACGCGGTAGTGGATGCCCACGCGTAGAGCAGTACGAGGGTTCACTGGTTCGCTGCGGTGTGAGGCTGCCGTCGCCGCAGAATAACAGAGGGTGTGGGTGAGTAGAGGGATGGCCTGGCCAGCGGTGGGAGTAGTAGGGGGCGGTGAGGCCTCCGCCACATCATAGCCGGCCACGGGAGGCATGAGCACGAGGCACGACCGGCGCTGGTTTGGGCGGCTGGAGTAAGAAGACCAGAGGTTGAAGAAGCACTACGGCCGTTGGATGGACATCATACGGTCACTGGAGCTAGAATCGTGCATATTGACTAAGTTGACAAAGCCCTCCGTCCCCGTGAACTTAGTAGGCCCACAAGTCAGCCTGCCACTATACTGGGTCCCAGCTAACAGGTGGAGTATTCATTTTTTGTGCGTAATAAGAAGGCACTTCCTTGCGTGCAAAGATATAGCTGGTGGGTCTGAGCTGTCAGCGGCGGTAACGTTTTTTTCGTGAAATACAGAGGCCCTTTTGGTGGGTCCCTGATGTCAGGTGGAGGAATCATTATTTTGCGCGTACTAAGGAGGCATTTCCTTGCGTGCGGCCATGGACCCAGCTGTCGGCCTCTCCACGTAAAGTCCACTTCAGATGCATGTCGGTCGCTGACCACGTTGACCAGGCCGCGCCGAGAGCACCAGGGCGGTGGACGACGGCGAGGCCTAGGAAGGGAACGACATAGAGGCAGGGAAGACTCGGCAGTTGTTTCCCACGCGGAGGGAAGTACGACTGTACGAGGGTTTACTGGTTCGTTTGCCGTCGCCGGAGAATAACAGCAGGTGTGGGTGAGTAGAGGGATGGCTAGGCCAACGATGGGAGTACGGTGGGGCGGTGAGGCCAGCACAGCAGCAGAGCCGACCGCGGGAAGGAGGGAGCAGGCAGTCCCGCCGGCCCCTGTTTGAGCGCCTGGAGCAGGAAGAGCAGAGATTGAAGAAGCACGACGGTCGTTGGATGGCCATCCAACAGTCACTGCTTGTGCGTCAACCTTTTTTTAGGAAAGCCTCAAATCTGTGGAAAACAGCATACAACCCATCTGCCATTATTTCTAATAATTTACAGCCCATTTGCTAATCATTAAGGTTTTTTTGGAGCCCATATTCTTTTTTTAGCATTACAGCCCATATTGTGGCCACGGTTAAAAATTATACGAAATTTTGCATATTTCGGTGCGGTCCGAACTGTTTTTAATCCCGAAATTTCGACTCACTTTCAAACTGATTTTAAATATAAATGTATATCAATATAAAATCCACAAATTCTCCACGCATAAAAATTAATGTAATTTCAAATCTCGAAATGAAAAAAAGATATTTGAAACTAATTGCCGGTTTGATATGTTTTAAAATTGTAAAACCCATTTCTCATTACTGATGGGCCATTTTCTCGGCCAGCCGAATGAAAGCTCTCCTCGTCTTGAAAGATTTGCAGCCCAACTGGCCTGACAAAGCGACTTACTTGGCAAATCACAAAAAACTGGGTTGTGGCCGTGGACCCAGCTGTCAGCCTCTCCACGTACAGTACTCTTCTGATGGAATGTCGTTGACCATGTTGACCACGCCGCGCCGAGAGCACCAAGGCGGTGGACGATGGCGAGGCTTAGGAAGGGGACGACGCGGAGCCGGGGAAGATGCGGCAGTGGATGCCCACGCGGAGAGGAGTACGAGGGTTCACTGGTTCGGTTGCGGTGTGAGGCTGCCGTCGCCGCAGGGCCTGGCTAGCGGTGGGAGTAGTAGGGGGCGATGAGACCTCATCGGCAGCACAGCCGACCACTGGAGGCAGGAGCAGGCGGTCTCCCCGGCGCTGGTTTGGGCGGCTGGTGCAAGAAGAGCAGCGATTGAAGAAGCAGCAGGACCTTTCGATTCAAATCCAACGGTTACTGCTGCTAGAATCATTTGTTGACTAATTTGACAAGCCCTGCGTACGCGTCAACTTAGTAGGCCCACAGGTCAGCCTCCCAACTGGTGCGCCCCAGATGTCAGTGGGAGGAATCATTTTTTTCGCGTAATAAGGAGGCAGTTGATTGCGTGCGGCCAGGCCAGCGGAGGGAGTAGGGTGGGCCGGCGAAGCCTGTGCGGCATCATAGCGGGCCACAAGAGGAGGGAGCAGGCAGTCCCGCCGGCGCTAGTTTAGGCGGCTGGAGCAGGAAGATCAGAGATTGAAGAAGCATGTCGGCCGTTGGATGGACATCCAACACTAACTGCTGCTAGAATCGTGTGTTCACTGACAAAGCCTTGCGTAAACAAGTCAGCCTCGAAATCTGTGGCGTGTACAGCCCATTTGCTATTATTTTTATAATTTTTACTCATTTTCTAATTCATATGGAATTTATTGCAGCCCGTTTTCCATTTTTAGAATTGCTGGCCATTTTTTGGTCAGTACCAGGGTCAAAAAATTAACTAAATATGTGGGAAATTTTTAAAATTCGCAAATTTTTGCCAGGGAACGAAATATTCTTAATCCAAAAATTAATAGCCATACTAAAACAAATTTAAAAATAAATTAGTACTATGTCATGTTAAATCCAATGAAATACGTATAAGATATCAGAGAAGAACAAAAAAAAGAAACTTATATCCCATTTGCTATAATTTTTTTGGAATTTTCAACCCCTTTTGATATTACTTTTAACAGACATTGACCATACTCTTAAGCCAGGCCGAAATGCATCCCTCCTCATCTTGAAAGATTTGCAGCCCAGTAATTCGGAGAAAACAAATAGGCCTAGCTTGGGTATTCTTCAAAAAGAAATACTGGGCTACCTATTTTCCCAAAGAACTGGTTCATGAGCATTTAGCTTTATTTATTTATTTATTTATTTACTTATTTATGTTTAGGGGACCATGAGCATGTACCTGGGCCGGATTCATGTGAGAGCCTCCCTTCCAGTTAATTATGGGCTTCTCTATTGGGCCTTCATCAGTGGGCTGCATGTTATCAACAAGTGGAAAATGTGTTCCGAGTTTCAAAAAAAATGTGTTCCGTATGATAAATAGTATGCGCTACGTACGGTATGGGGCACTAAAGGATCGAACCATGCAATGACTTCCAAAACATTGTGTTTGTCGTTCTAACAACACATTTATTCAACCAACAGACGAAATATACTACTGATTGTACATTGAAAACAGCAGCAGCAGCAACCAGGGCTGGGGGTGCAACAGAAGCAGTAAGTAGGCCAGAAGAGTGAAGACGCAGCTCTCTCTTCCAAACCAAACATCAGCCATCATTACAAAAGGGCTACCAAAAAAGAGCAAGTGTATGCATCAAACTAAATAAAGATCCTACTACACCAAGTGTACGCATCTAACTAACTGGCTCAGTTAGACGTTACTATTTATTTTTTTCAAAACGGAGGCAAAAGAATTGCCTTGTCGATTAATTAAGAAGAAGAGAATTGCCTGGTTAATCTATGGAAAACCGGGCTAAAACCGAAGATGTTACTATTTATTAAGCTGCAGTGGAGTCGCAGATGGAGAGGAGTGGGAAACTTCACTGGTTCAGGTGCGCGGCAGCACAACCGCGGTGCCACCCATGGGAGACAGGAGCAAGAACAGAGGTTGAAGAAGGAGCACGGCTGTTGGATTAACATCCAATGGTCCAGCGGCTAGAATCATTTGTTGATTAAGTTGACAAAGCCGTGCGTACACGTCCACTTAGTAGGCCCACAAGTGAGTCACCAAATCTGATGGGTCCCAGCTGTCAACGGGATGAATAATTTTTTTTGCAAAACAAGGAGGCACTTCCTTCCGTGCGAAGATACAGCCGGTGGGTCCCAGCTATTAGGTGGAGGAAACATTTTTTTCATCTTAATAAGGAGGAACTTTCCTTGCATGCGACCATGGACCTCGTGGGTCCCAGCCGTCAGGCGCTCCACGTAAAGTCCTCTTCTGATGACTCTCGTTTGTTGACCACACCGCACCGAACGCAGCGAGGCGGTGGACGACGGCGAGGCCCCGGACGGCAACGGCTCGGAGATGGGAAAACGCGGCAGTGGAGTCGCAGATTGAGAGGAGGAGAAGGGTTATAACTGGTTCTGTTGCGGCGTGGGGCTGTAGTCTGTGGAGAATAATAGGAGGTGTCGAGGGGTGGAGGGATAGCCTGGCCGGCGGTGGGGTAGCGCTTCGCAGCGATGCGTGCTAAGCAGAGCCGCTAGCCGCCGGAGGCCGGACCAGGCGGTCCCGGCGACGCTGGAGGAAGAAGACGAGAGATTGAAGGTGCATGCCGGCCGTTGGATATAAATCCAATGGCCGTGGATGACACAATCATTTGTTGACCAAGTTGACAACGCCCTGCGTAGGCTTCGACCTATTGGCCCAGATGTCAGCCTGCAAAAATGTGGCATATATTTAACCCATGTTTTCTAGAATGTACAATCCATTTGTTGGGCTGGGTGAACAAATAATTTCGCGTCAATCAGTCCCATTTATATTTTCTAAGAAATCCCAGCCCATTTGCACTTCCTTGAAATACACGTATTAGGTGGGCTCATTATATATACTCCCTCCACCCGGAAATACTTGTCATCAAAATGGATAAAAGGGATGTATCTAGATGTATTTTAGTTTTAGATACATCCCTTTTTGTCCATTTTGATGACAAGTATTTTCGGACGGAGGGAGTATAATGTTATGTTAGAAGGAGCAATTAATATCAAAGAATAAACCGGAGAGGCACATTTTTTATATATATAATTAAGAAATTAGTGAGTTATTGCTCAAAATAAAAATGAGTGCGTTATTATTAAATTGGTCCTTAAAATCTTCGCAAGCTTTTGTACGCAATCACCGGGATTTTCCTTGCCTGTGAGTCAAAACAACCAGGATTTTCCTTGCCAATTTCCGTTAAACATTTACTTTTATAAGTTGGGATGTTTTTATAATGTATATATAAGTCTCTATAAAATATACGATAATAGTAATAATATAAATATATATAATGTGGTTAGAAGGGAAAACATAAATTGGACACAACATTACTTTTATAAGAGACCTGCGTTTTATATCCCATAGTAGGCATACTAACAAGTTCACACACAAATACAACAGAAAAGGTAAACATTCATATCAAACTTAGGTTCACAGGACACGTTCATATCCATAGCCAACATTCACAATCAACAACTCAAAAGATTCATATATACACAAGCTCAGCATATCTATGCATCCAAATGATTGATAGATCACACGAAAATATTCATACATAATTTACAAAAAGATTCAGATATACACATGTTCGGTATGTTTATGCATCCAAATGATTGATATCACAGCCAATATGATCCATGGACGAACTTTAATTACCTAGGGTACAGACTGGTAAATGGTGTTCAATCGGAGGTACTTCTTGCTAAAATTAGTTCTTGTACGAGTAAACTTTCGAGTACATAAGAGGCAGCACAGACAATCTGAACTTTTCTTGTAAGTTTATCCTCAAATAGTGGCCTCGTGCAGAGGGAGGTTTGAGAAACTTGGCCACTACTTTCATCCAACCAGTTTACTGGGTCATCTTGGTCCTATATCTCGCCAAAATTCTACATTGAAGACGAGAAAGGAGGTGGTTGAGAAAATGAACCACCCAAATTTTTTGTGCAGTTCAACTGAAATGGAGCACCCTTGGCGTGCAGACTGATTAAATGCCAGATGAATATACGCGTCAACCAACTTGTCTAGAATCTTTAGACTCCATGCCATATAGTTCGCTACCATATGTGTCGATAACCAAAAGGCACAAGTTGGGACCAAAGAATGGACTGCGTTTTTCTGGGCTATGCACCAAGCAATATTTTTGGCGTTCACTCTCCTAACACTTGGAGTTTGACAATTGGTTGACGCCGGTTGATACTCGAATGAATATAGGCACTTCTTGTCAACATCGATGCTTGTCTGAGTGAACTTTGGAGTACATAGCAGCAGCATAAGTACCTGTCCATCTGATCATTTTGTGCAGTTCTACTGAAATCACCCGATGTAATGATTTGCCTGCGAGTTCAGGCTCCAAATTACTCCTTTATGAAATCGGCAAACAGTAGCACAATACCAAATTACCAATACATATGACAGGCACAATAATCAGGATAAAGACCAGTACCAACCTGTGTGAGGTAGCATATCAATTACTATTTCCTTTGACTGGAAGCCGAGATAAGGCAAGCGACTAACAGCAAAGGAAGAAAGCATGCGGAGTTTAGCGACTGACAGGAAAGGACGGAAGCTGTCGAGGCAATGAAGCACCCAAAGTTTTTGTGCAGTTCCACCAAAATCGAGCATCCCTATTGGCACATATATTGAGAGAGTGAGATTACTGTAATAGTGGGACTAGTTTATGAAACATACACTAACAAATAGAAGCACCCTCATTATCTTAGTGGGTAAAGTTAGCAACATAGTAGTCTTGCTTAAATAGAGGTATTAGTTTATTTAATCAGTGCCAATTAGCTCAACTCAACACTCAAAGCATTGCCATTTATCATAAGTTGCAAAACTTTAACGTGCAAAGATAAAGGAGTTTCTCATGACAGTAGCACGATACAAATAGAGATGATAGCAAACTAATATGGATGAAGGCCTTAGGCCCGTACCAACCTGAGAAAAAAAGCTTATTCATGTAGTCCCATAAGAGATGATAAATCACTCACTGGAATCACACAATAGTATATATTTTTGTGCACTTCAAATGTATGGTTGAAATCACTCTTGTTTACCAGTGCTGAGATTATATCGAAAGATTATCAAGAACTTCTAGCAGAGTTAAAGCACTGGCTGGGATACAGTTCATTGTATTGTCTTGTGTAGTTCCATTTAATGTATGATTGGCACAACATGATCCCTGTTTGCACAAGTAGGAACAAGGTGAAACCTTCATTAGCTTAGTGAGAAAGGATAGGAAGGCATTAGCATATTACTCAACCAATAGCATCAAATTCATGATGGACAATACGCAAAACATTGCCTCATTGAACCAATGGCAATAAATTGACATGCAAAACAATAGTACTATTATTTCATGACACTAATAATATTCCCTCCCTGCTCCACCACATGATTCACCTCCATAGACAAACATACACACGTACATGATTCGGCATAGGGTCCTACTAAAGATTTGTTTAACTCCAACAGGAAAATTAGGCAGTAATAAATTAGTGGTACTTAAGTACTCCTAATTAACTAAGTGAGATAGCAGAAGTGGAAGGGCTCCCTAGAGGATCGTCTCACATGTAAGGTAGTCATTGCCGGAGCCCTTGAATGGCCTCGACTGAGGCCTCTGGCTTCAGCAAGATCGCCTTGGCACTGTTTCTTATTCTTCTTCTTCTTCTTCTTCTTCTTCCTCTTCATGCTCTATTTCTCTTTCTCCTCACTAGTTGGTGAAACCAAGTACATGAGTGGTCTTCTAATTCAGAATTGGTTTTGTCAGTGAGGGAGTACAAGTGTACTAGTAAAAAACAACATTATTTTCTCATGGCAGTTGGAAAATAGAGATGAACACATGCATTAAATATCAGTCTTACCTAAAGGAAGGTTATGGCGCCAATATGGATGATGAGGATTGGAACACATATCTCCCTTTGTGCAGTTCCACCAAAATGAACCAACTGTTCCATTCTGACATTCCAGTTAAACAACACAAAAGTCACTTCTTTTAAGAAGAGTTTTGTGCAGTGCACCAAAAGGTCACAACAGAAACTAGGTGAATTGGATATCCCTGTTTGCACAAAAAGGCACAGAGGAAACAGTCATCGTCTCAAACAATTACAGGCAAAAACATTTGGCTAAACTTGTCATGGCTTATAACAGTGGGTGCACCAGCAATCCAACACCATGTACGTAAACAGGGGCATAAAGTGGTGATTCATAGTTTGTTGCCCCGAGAAACAAACATCCAAGAAACATATCTGGGTTGGTCCCATTTTTGTTCACTCTAGCCACCTACTCCTATGTGTGGATAGCAAATCTAGTCCTGGTCATACCACTGTGTACATCGTTACCCCTATATTTCCCTTTTCGACCAAGAGACCGGTTGGATAACTAGTCTGTACTACTTTCACCCCCTTTCCTTCCTGTTTGTACCAAGTCCGATGTACATACTAAATTCCCCCACCCCCACTTTATTTCTTGTTTGAACCAAGTACTCTCTCCGTCCGGAATTACTTGTCATCAAAATGGATGTGTCTAGAACTAAAATACATCTAGATACATCCATTTCAATGACAAGTATTTTGGACGGAGGGAGTACAAGATTCGACTCCATGAAGTAGCTTTACCTCTAACAATAGAAGAAAAAAATATGTGACGTTGGACCATCCGATCGAGAGGGGCTGAGAGGTAGAAAATGATGCACATGCAGCGATGTAGCGAGCTGGGGAAGTAGAGCTAAGGCGGTTTCGAACGAAGATATACGTGAAGGTCGTCGGGATGTGGATAGGTGGGCGGCGGGAGGCCGGATCCGCCCACAGGCAACGACGAAGGGATCGGAGGACCTCCCGCGCCGGCGCTCGGCCAGAGATAACGGTGCGGCCGGCAGTGGGTCTCCTCCCTCGCTGTCGACGACGGCCTAAACGCTGCCCCTCCTCCCCTTCACTGGCGGAGGGGGATATGTCCGGATCTGTAACCAGCGGTGAGGATAGAAAGCCAGTGTTTTTTGAAGGGAGAAAGACAGTTTTACTACCCCTATCTTGTTTAAATCTGGAGAGGATGAGAGTGTGTGAATAGAGCAACCCTAGAAAGCAAGCGCGGAGGCTCCGGCCTATATATACATAGTGAGCAACCCTAGCAAGCAAGCAACCCCTATCTTCGTCAACTCGTACAAGACCGAGAAATTTGATTACTACAATGCCCTCTCCCTCACGGACTGAGCTCCGGTGCCTTAACTAAACCTGCCTTTGGTTGCATGACAGGAGGGCCAACCACCTGTTGGGCCCACCTGTCATAGACGCAAAGGCAGGAGCAGTAAGTTGAAGCTTTCGCTATCCCTCCCGCACGAGGTGGACGGACATGCAGCAGTGGATTCGATACTGTAGAAGTAGGAGTAACATCATTATTGTTCGTCTTCTCGAAGAGGAGAAGAGCCAAGCGCAACCCGAACATGGCAGTTGCGAATGCTCGCGTGGTGCGGTTCCTTGGAGTACTAGCCAAGCTCTTGCATGAGACAAAATTGCTATTGTTTAACAATTAAACTCCATTATCCATTGGTTGATACTCATTCTGCATAGGTCCACGCGCTTAGCACCGTTTCCTCCTAGGGTCACCAATGTTTATTTGCTAATTAATAGCATTGCATGCAATGAACTAGCCATTGCAAGTCATTAAAAGCATGCACACCTCTCATCTCTTATTGGTTGATATGTCAAGAAACAAGAAACAAGGTAGAAGTTGATGCACCGCACCTAAGTGTTTTGGGACCATTTGGTTTTCGTAAGATGACTTACACACCTAGACGGAGGGAGTAGTATAGCCCTGTAAACCGGAAAGGAGTATTTGCCTTTCTGGAATTTCAACAAGTGACTAGACTACACCGTGTGTAGTACTCCCTCCGTTCCGGTTTATAGGGCTCAAATCTCAAATCTCGTGAACCAAGGCATTTTGCAATTGGAGGAATGTATCTCGTACTTTACAAAACTACCCTAATTAAACTCATGCATTAATTATGTAGTTCTCTCGTTTTCCTCTCCGCCTTGGTCACGGTGCACAATATTGAGCACTCCTATATGACTAGCCACTCTATCTACATGCGGGACATTTCAAAGCATCCGGGCCCGCGTGCCATCCACCAAATCACAGCGAGGTGCTACAGTCGAGACTCACATGTAACCCCGGTGTGGCCGTCATGACCCGTCATATCACAAAACCCACACCTTTACCAACAGTGGTAAGGTGGCCTCCAAGTTGGACTGGATGAAGCAACCATCATTTCACTGGAACGCTCGTTCAAGCACTTTCTTCCCTTTATTGAAGAAAACCTCACTCCAGGCTACTCACTTCTGCCATTTTTCTTCTGTACCGATGAAGGAAAGGTGGGCGAATCAGTTATGCTGCTATATTTTCATTCCAAGAATCTTCTTTTTGCGAAGCACCGACCGATTCTCACATCCTATTCTTTTCCTGTTTCATTGCGATTGTGGTTTCCTTTCGATTGCTTTTTGTTTGTCAGTTCATTAATGGATCCTAGAGCACTAGGCAAAGAGTTGCCGGCGGACAACCCACTGGAGACAGCGATCTCCAGGAAGCGAGCACCGACCAACGAGATGACCATGTTGGCGGGTCAACCCATGGAGACGAAGAACTCAAAGAAACAAGCATTGGCCAAAGAGTTGAGGACGTTGGCGGACGAACTCCTCAAAGGAAGTTGGAAGAACAGCAAGGGCCCCACCGTGCCTACCCCAGGAACTCTGATTGCCACCTATGTGAGGCTCAAGACCGAGTTTGAGGAGATCGCCGTTGAGAAGCAGTATTCCCCTGGCAAGGTGATGGCCCCCATCGAGGACGAGGAGATGGCCCCCGGAGGGTTGAGATCTCCCGGTGAGCTGTACAGGGTAAAAAATAATGGCTTATTACCATAGTTGTGGTTTTTGATTATTTGCAATGTGCTTGCTAATATGTTAGGGTTGTGCAGGTGCCGGTGGATGTCCTTGATGATTCTGATGTCGTGGCCCGTCCTGTTGGCATCGCCCCGGAGATCGATTCCGATGCTGCTGTCCATCCCGTGGACATCGCCGCAGAGATCGATTCCGATGTCGCGGTCAGTCCTGCGGACATCGCCCCAGAAATCGATTCCCATGCCGCTGTCCGTGCTGTGGTCATTGCCCGAGAGATCGATGACAAGAAATAGTTGGTCGCGCTAAGCCTTCAGGGTAGTTTGCATTGCCCTGTGTTTAATTACCAGAACGATGCGTGTATCAAACCATCTTAGGGCTAGTGCACTATCTTGTGTGGGCGAATCTTGCTACTTTTGTTTGATAGTGAATCATGCGATGAATCATGCGAACCCTCTCCGAGTTACGGAAACAGATGTATCCTCACCAGCTTTTGATGTAATATATGGCATGATTAGATGTAAGTTTGAACTGTTTATCATATCAGCAGGGCTTGTTTGATGATTCTTGGTGTTAGTAGGCTAGCTACTATGCGAGCTATAGTACTTGCAAAACACTCACCGAAGAGAAACGTTGGGGCTGATGAGCTTGTGGTACGCTTATACTTATCCCTCGTCGATCGACCAATAGCCCTAGCTCCTAAAATTGTAGGCTTAGCGATCGATGACCTAGGCGGGCTAGTTTGGCCTAGTGGGTTTCAGTGATATGATGTGCAACACAAAATCATAGCAGTGCAGAGACGTACTCCCTCAGTTCCAAAATAGATGACCTAGGCGGGCTAGTTTGGCCCAGTGGGTTTCAGTGATATGACGTGGTACAGTGCCGTCCAGTCTTCGCGTGTGGTAGCAGTATTGCAGGTACAGTAAGTTTTCTTGAAGAAGCGGGATTCAACGAAGTCATGATGGTTCCTTCGTCCGAACAACTTACAGTGGGAAAGGTTGGGCCTGTGATACGACCGGGGTAGACTAGGATAATTTTGTGCATGGCAGGTGGACCAGGATGGTCGACGTCCCACATGTCGGCGAATGAAAGTATTCTTTCCGATATAGAGGACAAGCAACGAGTATTCATTGTTTATTTTTGATGAAAGCTATTGTCTCCACTGTTACGACGGAGGAGTGTGAAACACGGCAGCCCAATGAACTTGGCATGTGCACCAGTCCCTCCTTCCTCATGTAATTCCCAGGTTACAGCTTTTTCTCACTTTCTCTCTATCTATTTCCTCTCAAATGTTTTTTACCTTTCTTTTTTTAAGACACAATTGTTTTTATGCCTTTTTTAGAATTATTTTTTTATACCTAGGAGCACGTGTAGAGACGGGCTCTTGCAGAGCCCACTCCTTGACTTTGTCAATGCCTCTCTCTCCTCCACATAAGGCGTACTACTTGCTATGCATGCATGCGACGGGCAGCTGGTGTCTTGAGGGGCCAGGGCGGTGAGAGCGGGCTCCGAAAGCGGTCCAGACTCTAGCATAATTTTGGTTTTTACAGTATTTATTTCTCCATTGACAGGTAGGCCCGCGTAGATAGATAAAGAACACGAGCTGATGAGGCGCATGCGGACTGTTTGACTGGTCAACTAGACAAATACGAAGCTATACGCTGAGCCAGTGACCGTATAATCACCATATCTCGTATACAATGATCAAAGTGAGCTATCAAGACAAGTTCGATGACCGCCAATGCATTTTACTCGGTAATAAATGACCAAGATTGAAGGGGAATCCAAATTTGCTTCGTCTTCTATCCTTGAGCTCTTGACAAACCAATGCACTATACGGTTGTCCGGCCACTCCACCCAAGAGCTCTCACCAAGCGTCGTTCATGCCACCGCACCGCACACTAACTGGTAAGGCAGCGATGGCATCCCGCCGCGCCGAGTTCCTCGTCGCCCACGACCGCACACAAAATGGTAGGGAAGCGATGGCATCCTGCCGTGCTGAGTTCATAGCCGCTCGCGACCTCACAACTATGTGGGAGGAATTTGAAGATGCCAAGGCCGAATGGGCGTTAGAGCAAGAGGCGGCCAAAGCCACACAGAGGGAGCGGAAAAGTCAGAAAGCACTCAAGAAAAGAGAGGCCCGCCGCCGCAAGAAAGAAAAGGACGCACGCGCTGCTGTGGAGAGGTCGGCAGAGATCCAAGCACGGTGGGGTGTCGCCGACAAAGCCGGGAAGGAGAACGACGGCGTCTGGCCAGCAAGTGAGAAGTAGTAGTACTAGTAGTTAGTGTGTGTGTGTGTGTCTGAGTACGAGCATGTACCAGTACTACTAGTTACTAATGTAGTTTTTGGAGCAAATTACCAGTACATTAGCCTAGACTAAATGGAAAAATTCCTATCCTAAGCATCAAATGGCATCTCTTTCTCTATAGGAATTGAGATGCATGTCATCTCACTTCCTATGATTTTAATATTCCTATCCTATGAATGAAAGGAGGCCTCTGTTGGAGTAACTACTGTAGCTAGCAGTACTGCTGGTACAGTAGTTTTCTTCAAGAAGCGGAATTCAACGAAGTCATGATGGTTCCTTCGTCCAAGCAACTTCAAAGTGGGAAGTGGGCCTGTGATTTGATGGCTCATTAGTCATTGTTACTGCGGCGCGACGACCTGGGTGACTCCCTTGGAGTTTTGCGTGCATGGAAAGTGGACCAGGATGGTCGACGTCCCACATGTTGGCGAACGGAAGTATTCTTTCCGATATCGAGGAGCAAGGAAACCGCGTGGTATAGTATCACTGCTGATTGGTTCGCAAAAAAAATAGTATCACTGCCGATTTATAATTATTTTTTATTTCTGATGAATGCTAGCGTTTCAACTCTTACGACGAAGGGTGCCAAACACGGCACGTGCTGGATGTCCCACACGTCAGCGAAAGGAGTGGGACATGAACAACGTGGTAGAGCCCAGCGTAAAAAAACAGCGTGGTAGAGCGTCTCCACTTCTTCCACTTCTGGGTCGGAGACCACACATAGTAGTACTTAGTGGTATGAACGATACAAAGTGCAACCTGGAGACAAAGACACGTCTAGTTGGAAGGTCTCGGGGCATACACGTAAACAAATATAAAAGTTAATATGTGCCTCCAACTAATATAGTAGTAGTAGAGTACTTAGGCACGTACTCCATAACATCACCGTGCATTGCACGTACAACATTTAGTGGTAGTACGTAGTAAGAGACAAATGTCGCCCAAGAGTTTCCTTCTCGACCTACTTTTGGGTGTTTGGTAGAGTGTATGGAGGGTGCATGAGTCCACACTAGTTTAGCACAAATACACTAGAAGCATGCATGAAGAGGGGTGTTGAGTTGAGCATGCATGAAGAGGGAACAACTATGCTGAGACGACAACGCAACCAAACACACCCTATATGCCATGCATGTTCATACCATTTGTGCCTTTCTACTTCACTTACTGCGCTACATTACTCAGGTTCATACGTCCACTCCTGGGTACATGTTCGTCTCGTAGTTCCAGTCCCACATGTTCTTCATATAGATGGAACGATCCTTGCATAACACGTGCACCTTGATGCTAGATGTCTCGCGTGTTGGCAAAAGGATGAACAAAGCTCACGTAAAAAAATAGAGTGGAAGAACATAGATTCCGGACAACCGAGAAGGAGCAAGGAACCTCATGGTGGAGCGCCTGCACTCATAATATTTAATATTATTCAGCGATATAAAATTAACCAATCATCTCCACAATGGACTGGAAGAGTACGAAACACGGCAACCCAGTGTAGTATCATACTAGTACATGGCTAACCCACGCTATCACCATATTTCTTGGCTTCCGTGCGACACCTATCTCTAGTAATCCAGTAGCTTGTATCACTTCTCCCTCCTCGTCTCTATCAAAGTGCGGCGGGCTGGCGTTTTTGCCATCTATTGAGGTCGGTTAACTATCACATGTTAGCGACATGCCAAGAGCATTCTAAAAAAAATTCCTTTCATGTTCCGTTTTCAAAAAGAAAAAATCCTTTCACGTACGAATTTGCCTGTATGCTTTGAGCAACTTGCATGTCCTATACTGCTCCTGTTTGATACTCTAACTTAGCTAGAGGTTAGACTAACTCATGACTAACCCTGAACTAACTGTAGCCAAAGAGGTGTTTGGGTGACAGGGTTAGATTGACAATAAATGCACTTCATGGAGAGAGAAAAGTGATTTTTTAGTGGTCCCAATGAGAACTATCTCCAGTTAGCACCTCTTGGGTGGGATAGTTTTTTTGGTGGGTTTGGTGCAACTTGCTCCAATTTAAACCCTCATGATTGGATAGTTTAGGGCTATTTGAGCCCCAACTAGCTCAAACTAACTCTAACCCATGGATCCAAACAGGGCCTATGGCCAGTCTCGACGCGGAGTAGTCGCGTGCACCGGGAAGCGGCGCTCTCTCGGCCGTCGCGCCACTTCAAAGCCGGTGCCAGTGAGAGGTCGCCTCCGCTTTGGCCGGGCATTAAGGGCATCTACAATGCAGGCGCTAACGCCAGGTGCCAGGGTCAGGATCCCGGCCGTTTCCTCGTAATCCCATCCAAATCCTGAAATTTGGTTAGCATTGATGCCATAAGAGTCGTCCGACGCTAAACGAGCTACCCATTCTATTTTTTATGCGTAGCGCCCATATGCTGGCTCTCACCGTTGCATGCCTGGACTCCAAGCCGGAGCGCTAGGAGAAAAATCCTTTTTTATTCCTAATCAAGCGCCTGATTAGGCGCCTTGCGATGGAGATGTCCTAATGCGGCACTGACGCTCCAGGGCGACGCTGACCGTTTCACGCGGGAAGTGCGCGCTGGCAAGGAGTATAGGTTTTGAACCGTTTCAGGTGTAGTACTGGTAGTTTGCAAAACTACTCAATTATTGCACTTAGTTTCCTAAGAAATTTTGGTAAAAAACGTTACTCCACAGCCCGCTTCCCTTCTCCTTCCTCTTCCACCGCCCGCGCACGTCCGCAGGAAGCGACCGGTCAACCCTTATATAGGAGTGCTAGCACAAAAAGATGCATGCATGACCACTAAAATTTCCATATTAAAGCGCCGCTCCGGCGGGAGTATGGCGTATGTTGTTACCTTTGGCTGGCCCATGGCTACCGGGCAATGGCGACCAGAGAAGAGGTGGCGGGAGGGGAATGAATGCAGCTACTGTTTGGGTTCGCCTTCCGGCGTAAATAAATGCGCAGCATCACATGTACCCGCGGGTGCACAAATTGTAACATACGTGTCTGCTTAAGTGGGCGTCACGTAACTGGTGTGTGTGTGAGAGAGATTCTGAGAGACGGAGTGCGTGTGTGTGACTCTACTCTTCGGACATGTACTCAACCTTTTGCATCGGGATATAAGTATAATGGTATTTACTTTAGCTAGTGATTTACGTGGCCATGTTAACGTGGTTGTGTCAAAAAAATGTCACTTCCTGCTCGTGATTTGCGTTATATAATTACAAGCAAGATTCTCGTGCATTGCACGGAACATAAATATGCATTTTTTTTACAGAACACCTGTTGTGATTGACCCATGCAGGAGTAATCCCGTGTGTAAAAACTAATGATATCTCAAGAATTTTATCGGAAAACTGGTATCTCGAGAATGTCATCGAAAAAAATGAAAGATGAGAGATAAGGCGAGGAGGAGTGGAGCGTGGTGGTGACTGGTGGTCGGAATGGGCGGAGGCATGGGGATGGACGGCGCCGGCAGGCGGCAGCGGCCACCATGCATGCTAGATTGTTCCAGAGACTTATTCCTTTTTTAATTGCTGAGCAATGAGGTTGCGGGAGATAATGATGTGGAGAGAGGTGCCGGTATCTTTTGTAAAATTATCATAGTTTGCTTTCTATCCTCAGATATAGATCATACAGTGTGTATTACAAGATGGCAGGCACACCATCACCACCAACTCGTTTTTTATAAGGGTACAGATGATAAGTTTGCTGACTACTAAAGTAAAGTGGAATTTGTCCATGTTATGAAAGTAAATAAAGGTGATTGTTTATCATACGGGTAAGGTTGGATGAAGGGTGGTAGGAACAAATGCTCCGCCTAGAGCATGTGTGTGTGAGATGGAGTCTTAGTGTGTGTGTGTGGGGTGTGTGTGAGAGAGAGAGAGAGGAGAGAGAGATGGAGTCTTAGTTTGTGTGTGTGAGAGAGAGGGACAGAGATGGAGTCTTAGTGTGTGTGGGGGGGCGTGCGTGCTTGCGTGTGTGTGTGTTTGTGTGTGTGTGTGAGTGAGAGAGAGATGGAGTCTTAGTGTGTGTGTGCGTTGGGGGGGTGCGTGTGTGTGTGTGTTTGTCGCGGGGTCCTCTGTGGCGGATGTAATTTAAGTGTGCATGGCTTTCATCATAGAGAGGTGATGTGTATGGCAGAGGCCACCAACGATGGGGTGCGAGAGAGAAAATGCCCGTAGAGAGGGAAGAGAAGGTGTGTGCGCGTGAGAGGAGTCGACTTCGAGAGAACGTGTTTGTTCGAGAGACACCGAGGAAGACTACTATATATTGATGGTGCATGTAGGCGGGAATTAAACTAAGGGATGGTCTTATTGGTTTCGGGGATATAGGGGAAGAGTGAGAGGCGGGGGGGGGGGGGGGGGTAGCTAGAAGGAGATTGTTAAGTGTGAGTGTGTGTTTTACCCATCCAGGCGGAAGTTATGTGCACAAAAGAGGAGAACGATTCGATGTGGTGTTACGATTGAGGGTAATTAACTACGTATGGAGACATAGAGACCTTGAACATGCATGTGTGAGAGGTATACATGTATACGTGGGATGTGTGTGTGCGCGCGCGCGCATGATCGAGATAAAAGAAAGAAGACATAAGTCATAAGATCAACGACATGGGAGAGACGGATTGGTATGACAATATGCATGCATGTGAGAATGCATGGAAGAAGTCCTGATAATTGAGCATGTGTTTTTGTCTTTAAGAGATAGTGGCGTGGGCTGGAGCATGCATCTATGGCAAGCCGAGGGAGTGAGGCGCAACGATTGTGCAAAAGAGACCAACCTATAAATGCATATGTATGGAGAGACATATATAGTGTGGGTGATAGGAAGCAAGACTCCGTGTGAGAAAGAAATGTTGACGAAGAAACTACAGATAGATACAGAGATGGAGATGCTAGCTAGAGGGACATCCGCTAGTTTGGGTGTTGGAGATGACCGTCGGCTGGTTCAAAGGGTGAAGTTATATATGTGTGTGAGAGGGCACTTGACTGCATGTAGAGAGAAACATATGTAGTGTGCGTGATAGGAATCAAGAGTGAGGGCGAGAAAGAAGGTTGATGGAGAAATAGATAAATAGAAAGATAAAGATGCTAGCTAGTGTGCGTTAGAGATAGGAGTCGAGTGGATTAGAAGGCTGGGTTATGTGTGTGGGTGTGAGAGAGATAGAGAGAGGGTGCGTGTGAGTCACATACAAACAGATATCAGAGAGAAATGAGATCCAGAGAGACGGATTTTTGTGTCTGCGAGAGAGAAAGATATTTCACAACGAGAGTGATAGCTAGAGAGACATACGAGGGAACGCAAGATATCTCTAGGGAGAGAGGGTGTGTGTGAGCAACATACAAGAGAACAATAGAGAAATATGAGACCCTGGGAGACAGAGTCTGTGTTTGTGTGTGAGAAAGAGATATTGAAGAGGAAGAGTCGTAGGTTCTCATATCTAAGGAGCGAAAGACATCTCTGTATGAGGGGTGTGCGAGTGGCACACATGGGAATAGTAGAGAGAAATGAGACCCCGGGAGACAAAGTTTTGTGTTTGTGTGAGAGAAAGAGATTACACATGGACAATCATAGTTAGAGACACATAGCAGGGAGCGAGATATACTTAGAGAGAGATAGAGTGATGAAGGTCGAGGGAGAGAGTACCGTCAGTGTGTTACGAAGATAAAAGATCATTGTCAACATACAGGTAGCACGAGAGATACCTGAGAGACGATGAACGCGTATAGGTCCAGAGAGATAGTCCTATATAAGCATGAGTGATAGCTATATGAGACGAATATCTGGATTAAAGGGGATTCAAATATTTAAACTGGAGATCACGACATCGATAATATCATAACGCAAATTGGTGTATCAAACATGCATCTTCATTTGAATTTGGGCACACGTGTAATGTTATATAGTTTATCAATATTGGTGATCCATAGATTCTTCAATTACAAACAATGCATGGTTTATATGCAATTAATGTCTAAACGGGATTACACTATATGTTGCGTGTGTGAAACACATTATACATGTTTGAGAAGTAAAAAAACCCCGCATGAAACACACATTAATTGGAGACAGTTAGCGAGGAATGCATACATTGGATTTCAACATAAAGTGGTTTCAAATATTTGAAAATCCAAATTGATGGATACAACCTTATGAATCTGAGATCATGCCGTTTGTAAACCATATTTATGTATAAATGGTGTTGTGCTTTTGAAAGTATATATATAAAAATGATGTATATAGACTGTAATTCTAATTAAAAATGGATCCCGCCCAAAGAAATAGAATACAAACGGGATTCGAATTGAGTTGGCACAGTAAACGTGCACTCTGCAAAATTTAAACGAAGCGGGGAAAGTCGCAGTAACCGCCCGAAACCAAAATCTGCGAGATGGAAATCACTACTGCCTATCCCTGCCACGCAAAGCCTATATGCTGGATTTCTATAGGTTTCGATAGGGGTAGGTTTGTAATTTCACCCAAACGTGACGTAACCGCCTCTCACCTGGATTCATACACTGTGGGCGCCAAAACACAGTGTGTCCTCGGCCAATCGACTTCCTCCCCGATTCATATTCATACACGGTGGGCGCCAAAAACAAACCCTCGTCAGCAAATATTCGGTGTATGCAAGATTACCGTCCTATCCCCAACCGACTAGTCTTGCTGTGATGTAGTAGAAATTTGAAACGAGGGCTAAGTTTGTAAATTTCCTCGCATTTGAGACAAGCGCGCCCTGAATACATGGTTCCCCCTTCCTATCTACCTCCCTTTTCCCCATTCGTACTCTGTGGGCGCCAAAACACCCTCTCCACCCCACCCTCCATCTGTCCGCCGCCGTCCGCCACCCCATCCACCGCCGTCCTCCTCCACCATGCCGGAGCTGATACCCCGACACCGCCGTCCATTACAAGAGATCGACCTCTCTCATCCACGGCTTTGGACCGGGATCCTTGCATCCCGTCCTCTCGCTTCATCCCCGCCGTCGTCCACCTTGCCGGCGCCGCTCCTACGTCCGTCTCGTCCACCGCACCCCGCCGCCACCGTCTACCCTCGTAGATCTGCTTCCACACCGCCGACAGCCATCGCTACCGCAACACGGCACCGTCAAATTCTCAGCAGATGCGTACACGGCGCCGCACCAGAGGCGGCACTCTTTCGTATCTGCTCAACTTATTTATCGCAGCAAGAAAATAGATCGCCACTTGAGGGAGTTCTGGATTAGGGGGTGTCCGGATGGCCGGACTATACCTTCAGCCAGACTCTGGACTATGAAGATACAAGATTGAAGACTTCATCCCGTGTCCGGAAGGGACTTTCCTTGGCGTGGAAGGCAAGCTTGGCGATGCGAATATGTAGATCTCCTACCATTGTAACCGATTTTGTGTAACCCTAACCCTCTCCGGTGTCTATATAAACCGGAGGATTTTAGTCTGTAGGACAACATACACAACAACAATCGTACCATAGGCTAGCTTCTAGGGTTTAGCCTCTCTGATCTTGTGGTAGATCTACTCTTGTACTACCCATATCATCAATATTAATCAAGCAGGACGTAGGGTTTTACCTCCATCGAGAGGGCCCGAACCTGGGTAAAACTTCGTGTTCCTTGCCTCCTGTTACCATCCGGCCTAGACGCACAGTTCGGGACCCCCTACCCAAGATCCGCCGGTTTTGACACCGACATTGGTGCTTTCATTGAGAGCTCCTCTGTGTCGTCGCCGTCAGGCTTGATGGCTCCTACGATCATCAATGGCGATGCAGTCCAGGGTGAGACCTTCCTCCCCGAACAGATCTTCTTCTTCGGCGGCTTCGCACTGCGGGCCAATTCACTTTGCCATCTGGAGCAGATCGAAAGCTATGCCCCTGGCCGTTAGGTCAGATTTGGAAGCTTAAGCTACACGGCTGACATCCGCGGGGACTTGATCTTCGACGGGTTCGAGCCACTGCCGAGCGCGCCGCACTGTCACGACGAGCATGATCTAGCTTTGCCGCCGAACAGTGCCCTGGAGGCTGCACCCGCATCGGCTTCGACCCTTAATTCGGAGCCAACTGCGCCGATCGAGGATGGGTGGTTGGACGCCGCCTCGGAGGCTGCGATCCCAACGGCGATCGAGCCGAACACCAGCCCCGCACTCCACGAGACTCGTGACTCCAAGGAGCCGGACTCCTCTCCGGACTCCAAACCCTCCGCGCCCCTGCCGATCGAATCCGATTGGGCGCCGATCATGGAGTTTACTGCCGCGGACATCTTTCAGCACTCGCCTTTTGGCGATATTCTGAAGACACTGAAGTCTCTCTCTTTATCAGGAGAGCCCTGGCCGGACTACGGTCAGCAAGGTTGGGATTCGGACGATGAAGAAATTCAAAGCCCACCCACCACCCACTTTGTAGCCACTGTCGATGACTTAACCGACATGCTCGACTTCGACTCCGAAGACATCGACGGTATGGACGCCGATGAAGGAGACGATGAAGAACCAGCGCCTATCAGGCCCTGGAAAGCCACCTCGTCATATGACATATACATGGTGGACACCCCAAAAGAAGGAGATGATAATGGAACAGCGGAGGATGACCCCTCCAAGAAACAGCCTAAGTGCCGGCGTTAGCGGCGCCGCTCAAAATCCCGCCAAAACAAATACGGTGATTCCAGCATGGGAGATAATAATACTCCGGAAAGTGCCAAAGAAAACCCCCTCCAGCAAGATTTAGCACAGGAGGAGGGAGAAACCAGCCCTCATGAGAGAGCGGCAGACAGAGAGGTCGAGAACGATAATTATATGCCTCCCCCCGAAGACGAGGCAAGCTTCGACGACGACGAATTCGTCGTGCCAGAGGATCCCGTCGAGCAAGAGCGTTTTCAATGCAGGCTTATGGCCACGGCAAGAAGCCTCAAGAAAAAACAGCAACAGCTTAGAGGTGACCAAGATTTGCTAGTCGACAGATGGACTGAAGTCCTTGCGGACGAAGAGCATAAACTCGAACGCCCCTCCAAGAGCTACCCAAAGCGCAGGTTGCTACCCCGGTTAGAGGAGGAAGCACTTGATGCGGCCGACCGGCCACCTCGTGGCCGCGACAGAGAGGCCTCTCGGCCCTCCACTCAAGCCACACCCCGTACCAAGGCACGGGAATATGCGTCGGACTTACGAGATATGTTGGAGGACAAGGCAAGGCAAACAAGATCGATCTACGGATCGCGTGGGCGCCCCACGGCTCGAGATGGTAACCGTCACGCCGGCCACAAATTCGGCAGGGCCGAACACAGTAGACAAAGCTCATTGGAGCTACGTCGTGATATAGCCTAGTACAGAGGCACCGCACACGCACTATGCTTCACAGATGAAATAATGGATCATCAAATCCTCGAGGGTTTCAAACCCGTAAACATCGAATCATATGATGGCACAACAGATCCTGCGGTATGGATCGAGGATTATCTCCTTCATATCCACATGGCCCGCGGCGATGATTTCCACGCCATCAAATACCTCCCACTCAAACTTAAAGGACCAGCTCGGCATTGGCTTAACAACTTGCCAACAGGATCAATCAGTTGTTGGGACGACCTTGAAGCCGCATTCCTCGACAATTTCCAAGGCACTTATGTGCGACCCCCAGACGCCGATGACCTAAGTCACGTAATTCAGCAGCCAGAGGAATCGGCCAGGCAATTCTAGACACTGTTCCTAAGAAAGAAAAATCAAATAGTCGACTGTCCAGATGCTTAGGCCCTAGCAGCCTTCAAGCACAATATCCGTGACGAGTGGCTTGCCCGGCACCTTGGACAGGAAAAACCGAAGTCTATGGCAGCACTCACGACACTCATGACCCGCTTTTGCGCGGGAGAAGACAGCTGGCTTGCTTGTAGCAACAATATGACCAAGAACCCTGGTAATTCGGATACCAGGGACAGTAGTGGCAGGTCGCGTCGCAACAAGCAGAAGCGTCGCATTAACGACGACAATACTGAGGATACGGCAGTTAATGCCGGATTTAGAGGCTCTAAATCCGGTCAGCGGAAAAAGCCATTCAAAAGGAATCCTAGGGGCCCGTCCAGTTTGGACCGAATACTCGACCGCTTATGCCAGATACATGGCACCCCCGAAAAGCCGGCCAATCACACCAACAGGGATTGTTGGGTGTTCAAGCAGGCAGGCAAGTTAAATGCCGAAAATGAAGACAAGGGGCTGCATAGCGATGATGACGAGGAGCCCCGGCCGCTTAACAACAGTGGACAAAAGGGTTTTCCCCCACAAGTGCGGACGGTGAACATGATATACGCAACCCACGTCCCCAAAAGGGAGCGGAAGCGCGCGTTAAGGGACGTATATGCGGTAGAGCCAGTCGCCCCAAAGTTCAACCCATGGTCCTCCTGCCCGATCACCTTTGATCGAAGGGACCATCCCACTAGCATCCGTCATGGCGGATTCGCCGCATTGGTTCTAGATCCAATTATTGACGGATTTAATCTCACTAGAGTCCTTATGGACGGCGGCAGCAGCCTGAACCTGCTTTACCAGGGTACAGTGCGGAAAATGGGCATAGATCCCTCGAGGATTAAGCCCACCAAAACGACCTTTAAAGGCGTAATACCAGGTGTAGAGGCCAACTGTACAGGCTCAGTCACACTTGAAGTGGTCTTCGGATCTCCGGATAATTTCCGAAGCGAGGAGTTAATCTTCGACATAGTCCCATTCCGCAGTGGCTATCACGCACTGCTCGGGCGAACCGCATTCGCCAAGTTCAATGCGGTACCGCACTATGCATACCTTAAGCTCAAAATGCCAGGCCCTCGAGGAGTAATTACGGTCAATGGAAACACCGAATGCTCCCTCCGAACGGAGGAGCACACGGCGGCCATTGAAGTAGAAGTACAAAGCAGCCTCTCCAGGCAGTTCTACAGTCCGGCCATTAAACGACCAGACACCGTCAAGCGCGCCCGGAGTAACCTACAACAAGACCGCCTGGCACGACCCGAGCAGGCGTAGCAATGCGGCCCCAACCCCAGCCCTCGCAAAAATGTGATACCAATACTTCGCGTACATAACTACGCTCTAGAAATACCATGGGTACAGGGGGAGGGGCACCATCACGGCACGCCCGAAACACGGCTTAAACCACACCAGGGGCTGCCGATTTTTTAATTTTCTCTTACTTTCAGGACTCCACTCTTCGGAAGGCCTGTTCGGCATTTCAATTGCTGCACAAACGATGCAAGAACCAGGGAAGCAGACAAGCCACGCCGCATTACGGAACTCCCAGGTGGTCTCTATCACGAGCAGTATACCTGTTTTGCATACTATTCCGCAGCTTGCCCCTGGAACGGACATGTTACATAGTCCAACCTTTTGCTTATCGCATTATTTGTATCGTTCTGCTTTGACCGCAGCCCTGTTTAATAAACAATGCATAGCTTTTGTCTATTTTTGCATTACTTTTTTTAATATATGTTCCTTAACAACATGTTGCATCCGTACACTTTGGTACGACCAAAATACGCCAGGAGCTTTAGTACCCCTCAGTGTGAGAAGTTCGAACACTTTAACAAGTGCGGCACCCCAAACTTATAGCATTATATGCATCGGCTCCGAATCATGTCTTGGGTCAATAGTTGGGTTTGCCCGGCTCCTATGTTTTGGTGCCTTACGTTCCGCTATATCGGCTAAGGTAGCACTAGGAGAACCACTGCGATTGTGCCCCAGTTGAGCTGGGTCGAGCACCTCAGTGGAGAAAGCTAAAACTGACTGTCATGATGAAGCGAGAGCTGGTCGCTGTTCGAGAGGTTTTTTGAGTCCCTAAAGACTTATGCCGCTTAGAGCGAGGAGCCGGCTCTGTCCGGCCAAGGCGTGGATAGCGCCCCGAACTCGGTCTTCCGAATACCAAGGGCTTCGCCGAAATTTAAAATTATAGAATTCTATGGCTAAGTGAGAGTGTTCACGCATTATAGTCCGATTGCCTTGTTCGTTGGGCTGAGCGCCTCCCTCGAAGGATCCAAACATGGGAAAAAGAGCGCTCAGGTTTATCCCCGAACACCCTAGCACTAGCGGCACGGGGGCAGAAGCCGACGACTTGCCATCTCTCAGAATTGATAAACAGCCGCACAGAAGGTAATATTTTAAATTCCAACAGCATTGCTTAGCGCATATAAACAAGTTTTCAGCGCACAGGACAAAACGAGCAAGTTTCACCCAAAAATTACATCCCTAGAACATTCATCCTCCACAAGGCAGGCACCCTTCAGAACATCCTTATAATAATTCTCGGGCTTGCGATGCTCTTTCCCCGGAGGTGGCCCGTCCTTCACAAGCTTCTCAGCATCCAGCTTGCCCCAGTGCACCTTAGCACGGGCAAGGGCCCTACGGGCACCTTCAATGCAGACGGAGCGCTTGATGACTTCGAGCCTTGGACAGGCCTCCACCAGCCGCCGCACCAGCCCGAAATAGCTCCCAGGCAGAGCCCCTCCAGGCCACAACCAAACTATGAGGCCCTTCATGGCCTGTTCGGCCGCCTTGTGGAGCTTGACCAGTTGCTTCAGCTGGTCGCTCAGGGGCACGGGGTGTCCGGCCTCAGCATACTGAGACCAGAACACCTTCTCTGTCGAGCTGCCCTCCTCGGCTCGATAGAATGCGGCGGCATCGGACACACTCCGGGGAAGATCTGCGAACGCTCCTGGAGAGCTCCGGATTCGGGTAAGTAACAAGTAACTCACATTTATGTGTTTGCTTTGCATAAAGAATGCCTTACCCGCTGCTATCTTCTTCACCTCATCCAACTCCTGGAGGGTCTTCTGGGATTCGGCCTTGGTAGACTTGGCATTTTCAATAGCCACCGCGAGCTCGGACGCTCGCGTCTTTGAGTCAAGCTCCAAACTCTCATGTTTTTCCATGAGAGCATGGAGCTCTTGCCGTACCTTGCCAACCTCGGCCTCATACTTCTCCCGCTCGGTGCGCTCCGTGGCCGCCCTCTTCTCGGCCTCGACCAACGCTTGCTTAAGGGTCGCCACCTCAGACATGGCCCCTATAATAAGCCACGACAATC